>NC_064622.1:484980236-485283266 GCF_023898315.1 Schistocerca nitens | reverse complement strand
AGGTGGCTTAATGCACGCTAGACTAACGCAGATGGGCGTGAAGTACTGGAACAGGATACGTAATTAATGCTATGAAGAAAAGTACGTAGCTGGTATAATACTTATCTTTAATAACTCATTGTGGTACATCGCACAAAGGAGACTTTAATTACAATCACTGTGAGGCTAATGGCACCTTGCTAGTTCGTAGCCATGAACTTAGATGAAGGCTATTCTGTACGTCTAGTCGCTAGCACTGTCGTCCGTACAACTGGGCTGAGTTCGAGTCAGTCTCTCGAGACCTGCCTTGTGGTGGCGCTAGGTTTGCGATCACACAGTGGCGACACGCGGGTCCGACATGTACTACAGGACCGCGGCCGATTTAAGCTACCATCTAGCACGTGTGGTGTCTGGCTGTGACATCACAGTAAGTTGTAAGATCAATATCACCTCAAGGGTTCTTGCATTTCTGTGAAATCCAAACTTATCTTCACTGAGGTAAGCTTCTACAAGTTTTGCTGTTGTTTTGTTTTTGCAAACTTCAGTCTGAAGACTGGTTTGAAGCAGCTCTCCATGCTACTCTAGCCAGTGCAAGCTTCTTTATCTCCAAATAACTACTGCAACATGCATCCTTCTGAATCTGCTTACTGTATTCAGCACTTGGTCTCTCTCTACGATTATTACCCTCCACACTTCCCTCCAGTACTAAATTGTTGATCCATGGACATCTCAGAATGTGTCCTATCAACCAATCCCTTCTTCTAGTCAGGTTGTGCCACAAATTTCTTTTCTCTCCAGTTATATACAGTACCTCCTCATTAGTTAAGTGGTCCACCTGTGTAATCTTCTGCATTTTTTTGTAGCCCCAAACTTCAAAAGCTTCTACTCTCTTCTTGCCTAAACTGTTTGTTGTCCATTTCCACTTCCATACGTGGCTACACTCCATACAAATACGTTCAGAAAATACTTCCTAAGACTTAAATCTATTATTAAATTTTAACAAATTTGTTCAGAAACGTTTTTCTTGCCATTGCAGTCTACATTTTATACCGCCTCTACTTCAGCCTTCATCAGTTATTTTCCTGCCAACTCATCTAAGTTTCTTGTTTCCTAATCTAATTCCCTCAGCATCACCTGGTTTAATTTTCACTACATTCCGTTTCCCTTGTTTTGCTTTTGTTGTATCCTTATCGTATTACACTCCTGGAAATGGAAAAAAGAACACATTGACACCGGTGTGTCAGACCCACCATACTTGCTCCGGACACTGCGAGAGGGCTGTACAAGCAATGATCACACGCACGGCACAGCGGACACACCAGGAACCGCGGTGTTGGCCGTCGAATGGCGTTAGCTGCGCAGCATTTGTGCACCGCCGCCGTCAGTGTCAGCCAGTTTGCCGTGGCATACGGGGCTCCATCGCAGTCTTTAACACTGGTAGCATGCCGCGACAGCGTGGACGTGAACTGTATGTGCAGTTGACGGACTTTGAGCGAGGGCGTATAGTGGGCATGCGGGAGGCCGGGTGGACGTACCGCCGAATTGCTCAACACATGGGGCGTGAGGTCTCCACAGTACATCGATGTTGTCGCCAGTGGTCGGCGGAAGGTGCACGTGCCCGTCGACCTGGGACCGGAACGCAGCGACGCACGGATGCACGCCAAGACCGTAGGATCCTACGCAGTGCCGTAGGGGACCGCACCGCCACTTCCCAGCAAATTAGGGACACTGTTGCTCCTGGGGTATCGGCGAGGACCATTCGCAACCGTCTCCATGAAGCTGGGCTACGGTCCCGCACACCGTTAGGCCGTCTTCCGCTCACGCCCCAACATCGTGCAGCCCGCCTCCAGTGGTGTCGCGACAGGCGTGAATGGAGGGACGAATGGAGACGTGTCGTCTTCAGCGATGAGAGTCGCTTCTGCCTTGGTGCCAATGATGGTCGTATGCGTGTTTGGCGCCGTGCAGGTGAGCGCCACAATCAGGACTGCATACGACCGAGGCACACAGGGCCAACACCCGGCATCATGGTGTGGGGAGCGATCTCCTACACTGGCCGTACACCACTGGTGATCGTCGAGGGGACACTGAATAGTGCACGGTACATCCAAACCGTCATCGAACCCATCGTTCTACCATTCCTAGACCGGCAAGGGAACTTGCTGTTCCAACGGGACAATGCACGTCCGCATGTATCCCGTGCCACCCAACGTGCTCTAGAAGGTGTAAGTCAACTACCCTGGCCAGTAAGATCTCCGGATCTGTCCCCCATTGAGCATGTTTGGGACTGGATGAAGCGTCGTCTCACGCGGTCTGCACGTCCAGCACGAACGCTGGTCCAACTGAGGCGCCAGGTGGAAATGGCATGGCAAGCCGTTCCACAGGACTACATCCAGCATCTCTACGATCGTCTCCATGGGAGAATAGCAGCCTGCATTGCTGCGAAAGGTGGATATACACTGTACTAGTGCCGACATTGTGCATGCTCTGTTGCCTGTGTCTATGTGCCTGTGGTTCTGTCAGTGTGATCATGTGATGTATCTGACCCCAGGAATGAGTCAATAAAGTTTCCCCTTCCTGGGACAATGAATTCACGGTGTTCTTATTTCAATTTCCAGGAGTGTATGTTTTCCTACATTTCTGCAGAATCCTCCCCGAGATTGTCTTCTGCCAATTTTTCCGTTCTTTGGCAAATAATTCGTGTTAATACTTTACAACAATGACTTATTAAATTGATAGTCCAGTAACGTTAATACTTGTCAGCACCTGCTCTGTTTCTTCTTCTTTCGATTTCGGCCATCTTTGGACCACGTTCAACAATTCACTTGCCCGGCTTTTTGATCTTTTTTCTCTCTTCCCAATATTTCCTCATCATTTTCGAATGGTTCCTCCTCCGCTCTTCCGACCATTTCCTGTTATTATTCTTTAGTTTCGTTTCTTCTGGAAAACACTTAATTTCGTTCACTATTTGTCTAAACTTTTTCCTGTCCCTGATTGACTCACGGGTGACATTAAAATAGGCCAAATCCTTTTTCACCATCTGTATCCATTTATTGTTGGTTTTTTCGTTCCTGTTACTATGTTCAAACACTTTTCTTGTTAGTCTGTTTCCATCCATCCTCGACAGGTGACCATAAAACGTTAGTCTGCGTTTACGCATTGCATCACTCACTTTCTCAATAGTTTTGTATATTTCCTTATTACTCTTTAGCTTGTACTCTTCTCCAATCTTTCTCGGTCCTAATATTTTTCTCAAAATTTTCCTTTCTTTCCTTTCCATGTTTTCTATTTCCCCCTTTTTGTTAAGAGTTAGGCACTCTGCTGCATACAGGCATTCTGGTCTAATGACAGTTTTATAATGTCTTAATTTAGCTTGAATCGAAATGTTTTTTTTGTTATATATGTCTTTGGTTTTTTGAAAAGCAAATTCCATTTTCCTTGCTCTCGCCTGGTTTGCACTCTTGTCTAAACCATTCACTTGAATTATTTCACCTAAATACTTAAATTTTTCTACTCTCTTAATATTGCCGTATTTAGTAATAAGATTTTTTTTTGTTATTTCTATGATTAGACATATACACGGTTTTTTCAAATGAAATCTGCAGTCCAGCTCTGGCCGAAACTTCTTGTAGTTTCTCCAAGTAATTCTGAGCTATTTCTTCATTTTCTGTAATTATTGCCAGATCGTCTGCAAAAGCTAAACAGTCCACTTCTATTTTTTCTTTTTTTGTTCCAATTCTGATGTCATTCTTGGTGCCTTTGAGTTCTTCTTTCCATATTCTCAATATCTTTTCCAGTACGCAGTTGAAGAGGATTGGGGATAAACCATCACCTTGTCTAACACCTGTTTTAATTTCGAACTTCCTTGAAATTTCACCCATAAATTTAACTTTGGCCTTACTGTTTGTTAGCGTCTGTTTGATAATTTGAATTGTTTTCCTATCGACCCCAAATTCTTCCAATACTTTCAGTAATGTTTCTCTATCTACCGAGTCGTATGCTTTTTTGAAATCTACAAATACTATTGCAAATCTCTGGCCTCTTGAGATTCTGTAACGAATTAGTGTTTTCAGGTTAAATATTTGTTCAACACAGGATCTACCTTGTCTAAAACCTGCTTGATATTCACCTATTTTTTTATCCAGAACTGGCTCCACGATTTGAAGTAATTTCCTTGACAAAATTTTGTATCCTACTGGTAGTAGCGAGATCCCTCTATAATTATTAACATACCTCTTATCCCCCTTTTTGTGTAGTGGGTGTATCAGGGCACACTGCCAGTCTTCAGGAATTCTTTCTTCGTCCCAGATCTTCTTAAACATATGTTCCAAAACTTGTGGGAGGTTGGTATCCATTATTTTTAGGATTTCTGGTACTATGGAGTCTTCACCTGGGGCTTTATTGTTTTTTAGACTGTGTATTATGTGTTTTATTTCTTCAGCGTCTGGAGGTTTTGACTCGGTATTAGTATTTCGGTGGTTTTCAAAACTCATTTTATCTTTGGGGGGTTCACAATTTAGTAGATTCTCGAAATATTTTGCTAATATTTCACAATTAGTCTTGTTTGTCAAACCTAGCTTGTTCTCTTCATCTTTAAAACATAAATTTGGGGATTGGTATTTGGTTAGCTGTTTTCTAAAAGTTTTGTAGAAATCTCTAGAATTATTTCTTTTAAAGTCTTCCTCAATCTGTTCTAGGTTATCCTGAAATTGTCTTCTTTTTTTATTACGGAAAAGCTTAGCTGTTTCTCTTCTCTGGATTTTAAAATTGTCAAGATCTTGAGGATCTTTTGTGGAGTTCCATTTCTGCCACAATTTCTGTCTCTTCTCCAGGTTCTCATCACATTCATTGTCCCACCATGGATGTCTTCTTACTCTTTTCACGAGACAATTTTCTTTTGCTATTTCAACTATTTCGTTTTTGATCTCCTCCCATCCCGCTTCCTTATTTATTGTGGATATGCCATCGCTATCTTTGTGCAATGCTCTTTGAAACCGTTGTTTAATTTCTTCATTTTTTAAAGTTTCTGTGTTATATTTTGGAATTTTGTAAAAGGTTTTCTTCTCTTTTCGAAATGGGAGTGGTCTGAATTTAATCATAGTCAAATAGTGGTCTGAATCAACATCAAGGCTTTTCAGCACTTTAGTGTTTTGAATTTCTTCTTGACAATGAAGTGAGATAGCCACATGGTCAATTTGGAATTCTCCGAGAAGTGGATTTGGTGATCTCCATGTTTTAGTTTTTCAGCTCAGCTTTTTGAAATGTGTTGTCATTATTTTCAAGTTGAAATGCCTACATACCTCTATAAGCCTTTCTCCATTTTTTGAAGTTCTTTTGTGACCTGGGAAGAGGCCTACTGTTCCATGGTATTTTTTCTCCCTTCCTATTTGTGCGTTAAAATCGCCTACTAACATTTTGATGTTCTTCTTTGAGCACCTTTCCAGTTCCATTTCAAGTATCTCCCAAAATTCTTCAACTTTCTCCGGGTTATTTTTGTTGTCCTGGTTTATGGGTGCATGGCAGTTGATTATAGAGTATCCTTTGTTTTTACATTTAATCTCAAGAATGGATAGTCTCTCAGAACTCGAGTAGAAGTTAGTAACTGAATCTAAAATTGAGTGATGTACCAGAAATGCTGTTCCCAGGTATGGCATTTGTTTCATTAAGATTTTACCTGGTTTTCCTTTAAATAAACGATAATTTTCAAAATCTAAAGCAGTTTCATCTAAAAACCTTGTTTCTTGCAATGCACATATTAAAATTTCTTTCTGGTTCAGCTTTTCAATCAATAATTTCAATTTTCCTACTTTAATTAGAGAGTTTACATTTAGGGTTGCAAACATAGTTGCTTTCTTAAATTTCAGTGTTGAGGGCTGCATACATGTTGGTTGGGGTCCTCCAAAATCCTTTGACCCCTTTGCATTGTTTCTACGAACAACGGAGGATTTGCCATTCGGTCTACCTCTTGGAGTAGTGTCTATCTTTGACGACGTTCCCATCATGCTTTGCAGTAATTGTTGGATAATAAATTAGGGGATCGGGTTGCCCTGAATCTGAAATTAAAACCAAGGTAGTAAGCCCTGGAGTTAGCTCTTCCGCTCTCTCTGCCGTTGGGAAATTGTTCCTCTTCCGCCATTGAGACCGTTGGCTGGGTTTCACCTAGTAACCCTAGGCAGGGGCCCTATGACAGGGTGCTACCATCTGGAGCCGGACGGACCCTGGTTTTTTTACGAGGTTGTTACTCCTCCCCCTCCACACTTCCCCATCCTCTTGTTTTTAGATGGGCCCGGGCTTGGGACCGGCTTGCGGCGGTGTTACCTGCTCTGTTTGTAATTGGAATTATCACATTCTTTGTGAAGTCTGAGGGTATTTTGCCTTGCACACCAGATGGAAGCGTTTTGTCATGGCTGACACTCCCAAACCGTCAGTAGTTCTGATGGAATGTGTTCTACTCCCCAGTCCTTGTTTTGACTTAGGTCGTTCGGTATTCTGTCAAATCTTTCTCACAGTATTATATTCCCCATCTCATCTTCATCTATATCCTCTTTCATTTCTATAATATTGCCTTGAATTTCATTGCCTTTGTATAGACCCTCTATATACTACTTTCACCTTTCAGTTTGCCTTTCTTTGTTTAGTATTGGTTTTCAATCTGAGGTCTTCATATTCATACACCTGCTTCTCTTTTCTCCAAAGACCTCTTTAATTTTCTTGTACGCGGTATCTATCTTTCTCCTAGTGCAATGTTCTTCTAATTCCTGACATGTGTCCTCTAGCCATTCCTGCTTAGCCATTTTGCACTTTCTGTCTATCTTGGTTTTATGTGTGTATATTAGCTTTCGCCTGCATCATTTTCTGCCTTTTGACCTATTTGATCCCTTTGGTGCCTTCACTATTCCATCTCTCTCAGCTACGCACGATTCTTCAACTGTATTCCTTTGTTCTAGTCAGTCGTTGCCTAATGCTCTCTCAGGAACTCTCAACACCCTCTGTGTAGCAGAGATGCTGAGTCGCAGGTAGGCATAACAAAAAGACTGTCAAACAAAGCTTTCAGCCAAACAGGCCTTAATCAGAATTCTGATAAAAGCCTATTTGGCCAAAAGCTTTACTTGGTCTATCTGCGACTCAGCAACTATCCTTTTTGTAATATTGTTATTATTCCATCCTGGATTTTATACTGTTTTATCTCAGCAGCCTCAGGTTCTTTCAACCTAACCAGGTCCCATCTCCTTAATTTGCCATCTTTTTAATTTCCCACCTTTTGGCACTTTCTTTAGTTTTAATCTACAGTTCATAATCAATAAATTGTCATCAGAGTCCACTGGTTCCAAAATCTCTTGTCTTACTATTACATAATCAGCCTGAAACCTGGTGTCTCCAGGTCTCTTCCATGTATGACACCTTCTGTTATGATTAAGTTATGTTCTATGTAAAATGCTACCAGGCAGCTCCCTCTTTCATTCCTTCCCCCATTACATACTAACCAACTTTTCTTTCTTTCCATTTCCTGCTATTGAATTCCAGTCCCCCTTCACAATTCAGTTTTCATCTCCCATAACTACCTGAATAATTTCTTTTATCAAACAGTGGAAAATCCAGGATGGGATGTAACAATATTATGAAAAGCATAATTGCTACTCACCATATAGCAGAGATGCTGAGCTGCACACAGGCACAACAAAAGACTGTCAGAAAGTGAGCTTTCAGCCAACAAGGCCTTCATCGGAAATACACACACACACACACACACACACACACAGAGAGAGAGAGAGAGAGAGAGAGAGAGAGAGAGAGAGAGGGAGATCTGGCTGCTGAGACCTCAGATTACAGTTTCCTCTTCCTAGCCTCATTTATTTTGTGATAAATGAAAATGAGCTAGCAGCAGAGATGAAAATTCTTCAACTGAGTGCCAGTTGGTCATAAATAAGCACTTTATGAGCAAAAAATTATGATGAAAGTGATACCTAACATCTCGGCCTAAACAGAAAGAGTTAAGCCACAGCCATATTGGTGTGATATATTACAACATTAATAAATGAAGACCATCAGCCTTATTTAGAGAACAAGCAGAGTACACATGAATTTTCACTGTTATTGCCAGATGCTCCATTATGTTGCTTTCAAATATCTTCAAACATTCTGCATTATTACTCTTTAACCCTCCCGTTACCAAGCTTTTTCACACCTCTATTTTACCAAGCAGGGTATTTGGACTACCCCAAAAGACTTTTGTGTTTTACTGTAATATTTGTTCTCAGATTTCGTTATTTCAATCGAATGGGTTTATTTCGTATTGAAAAACAGCTTTTCAGGTTATTAGAAGTATTTAATCTGATCACAAAGTACAAACAAATTTTTATATCTTTCACTAAATTCAATACTCAACGAACAGAAAATTAATAATCTATGTACCTCAACAGTCACTGCAGTAAAATAAAAAAAGACTTTTTCAACTTTTCAGTCAAGTACATTTTTGCACTGCATGCACTTCACAGTAACAGTTTCTTCTCTGTGTATATTACAAACAGGTTTCTTGCACGTTACACAACAGAATCTTGTTTTCCGATCTTCGTTTCTCTTGCTCTCTTGACATCGTTGTGGCATTGGTAACTTGGAATATTGGCTCTGGATCACTGCTGTATGAACTGCAATACCACAAGCTTTCAGTGCATCTTGTACATCTTTATGAAGACCGTTGATATTTTTGGATCTTTCTTCCATGTTGCCTTTGCCGAGTCCAAATACCAGTTCATTTGTGAACAGTTTACGCCGGCTTCGGTTATTCTACTGCGATTCAGGAAATCTTTGAGTGTACAGAATATATGCATTCAGTGCTGCAATATCTATCATTTCCATGAAGATTCTTAGTGGCCACCGACTCGTTCCTCTAACACAAGTGTATTCTCTTCTCTTGTCATTTTGTCCCAATTATTTATAGCACCTTTGGTTTTGTTGCAGTGCAGTATGATTTCGGGTTTGTGTTCACTTTCTTCACCACTCACTCATCTCTCATTATGCTGAGTAGAGAGTAGTATTACTGCCTTTCCCTTCTTTGGAACATAGGAAACTAGGGTCAAGTCATTTGTGAAACCAAACATTGAAGAGTGAACTTCTCTCTTTCTGCTTGGCAAGAATTCCTTCGGAATCTCTTTCTTATTGGAACGCAAGGTACCGACCAATGTCGTGTTTCGTTTTAGTAGTTTAGCAGCCAATGGAAAATTGGTGAAAAAATTATCAGTTGTTACACCATGACCGTTATTCAGAAATGGTTCGATCAGATCCAAAACAACTCTCTGTCCTTGATTCACTTCCCGAGTGTTGTCCACCATTCCTGTGTAAATTTGGATCTGTAATAAGTAAGATGTCTTCACATCAGCACAAACCCAAATTTTAATGCCATACTTGCCAGGCTTGCTCTTCATATAAACACTAAAAGGGCAGTTTCCTTGGTATGTTGCTAATCGTTCATCAATAGTCACGTATTCATAAGGATAGAAGTTCTTGCCCAAGTTAGATTGAAATTTGTCGAACACTACTCTGATGGCTTGTAACAACATTACCTCCCCACAGATCCGAAGCACTTTTGTGATGTCCACGAGTTCGACCAGCTCCTATTAGAATTGCTAATACAGCGTACACTTTAGTTGCATTTATATCTCTCCATGTCGTTTTGTTCGAAGAATGAGCTGCATTCCACAAAGAAATTACTCGTTTGGCTTCCCTGTTCGTATCTTCTACAATGATGCTCACGATTTCCAGTGAGATAGATAATAAAAATGACTCTGTTATTGTTCTGATTATTTTCCCATCATTCACTGGGCCTGGTGTTGCGTTACAACGCCGCCCACCTTTTGGTGGTTCACTAGAAAATTGTAGCCCACTTCTAGAAACAAACAAATCTCCAGTGTCATCATCATCATCATCTTCTTCTTCTTCTTCTACTACTACTACTACTTGTTCACATGAATGTGTAGTGTCTTCTGATATTTCATCAGCCTTTGTCAAGAGGGTCCATATATTCATTCAGTTCATTATAAATGTCCCATTCATTTTCATCGTCACTGACATCAGAATTGTATAGAATTTCCATGATCTCTTCACTAGAAAGTCCTTTGAACATTCTTACTTTCAGGTGACATGCTGACTCGTGTAATGTCAGCTCAACAGTGAACATCAAATTCAACTCAACAATAGTAACCAGCAACAATAACAAACATTGGATCTATGGCAAACTCAAAAAGGAAGATGAATGACACATATATTTCCCAAAATCTTCTTTTTCTACAAACAAGAAAATAAGATGTTTCATACCAAGTGGGGTAGTCTCACAATCCCACCAATAAATGACTTGAATAACAATGATAAAGCCAAAAAAATTAGACAGTCGTGAGTGTGAATTCAATGTCAATCATTTTAATACAAGGTCATGAAACCACAGGCATGTGGCCCTTCAGGTAACGTTATTATAGGGAAAAAATCAACCTGGGGGAGTCAGAATACCCCGCTTGGTAATGCGAGGGTTAGATCAGTAGTACGCGAATGTTTCCTCTGTACTGACAGTATAGAAAAAGATACATTGCTACTTACCATAAAGATGACACACTAAGTTGTAGACAGACAGAATTAAAAGTCTACATCTTAGCAGGTCATCTTCACAGTAAGTAGCAATCTGTCTTTTCATACATTGTTGATATTCCTACCTGGAGTTTCCATTGTTTGAGTTCTCTGTACTAATATGTATAGCACTTTATCAAACTATCACAACACAACCCATGAAGTGACGTACCAGCTGACATACACTATACAGACTGAGCATGCATCACGGGCCGTGACATTTATTTTTCCTGAATGACAAAGTGAATACTGTGGCACAATGGGAACGGGCAGGAATCCCAGGAAAAATCTGACTTACTGTCATCACTTTTTTGCTCCTTTGGCAAATACAAGGGCTGCCTGAGTATCATAAGTTATTTAGTACTAAAAAATTATGACTGATTTATGTGATCTGTTCTGCAAAACTAAACATCAAGGTAACCAGAATATACACAAGAATATGTGGCTTTTTTAATACAGAACTGACAGATTTCATAATCTACATTTTGTATAATACGAACATAAAAGCTGATCATGACCACATTTTAAATTTTCTTCCCTATACTTCCCTCATCTGATGGGTCGATAATCTTGCTGTTTGGTCCACTCCCTCACATCAACTGACCAACCAATTAAATTTGATGTCACTCTGAGCAATGATCCTCTTTCTACAGTGTTTTGAAAGTGGAATCTTAATAATGGAACTCTGTATGTTAGGAGAAAAACAGATACTTTGGAAACTGCAGCCACTTCTCAGCTCAGCTGCAGTAAATGTAATTGCAGGGTACCAGCATTCCAGAATCGTGTCTTATGATTACATACTCACAGTCACCTAGCTCGTACACGCACTATGTGGGTCTGAAACTGGACCCTACTTACTGACTTTATAGAGGTAAGGGTATTTTGTCAGGTGTGAAAATTCTGCCAGTGCTCCAATATTCAGACATATCTGTGAATTTGTGTAAGTGGTGCATGTGTGGGGTTAAGAAAGCAAGTAGGAAAAATAAAAACTGTATGAATTCATTCATTAACAAATTGCAGGTGTTCTACACTTTCCATTTATTCTTTTTTATTTAGAATGTAGCATACCATTCACACTTCCCTGCTACACATTGTCTATATAAACTAAATATTGTTTACCATTCCAGACAATATAGAAATATTAAACATTTTAAAATGGACTTTTAGTTCTTAACATTTTTACTTTACTACTGCCAAATTCTGCCTCTAAAATCTCCTAAACAGGAGTTTCTCTTATGCATCATTATATATCACAATTACCAACAATATACAAAGAATGAATGACTACAAAAGGCTATCTACTGTTCACACATTAACTTCTGGAAAAATTGTAATGTACTATTACTAACAGATAGTCATGGCAGAAATCAATCCAACATGCTCCATGAGGAAATTGCGACATAGTAGTGATTAGTGTAGTGGAACCAGGAGCAGAATGTAAAAATGTTGTAGACACTAACTCTCAGACAAAATTAATGCAGGAAAATGACTTTATTGTCTGTATATTGGGTTCAAATGATGTTGCAAAAAATTAAGCAGAGGTTTGCATGAAAATGCTGCAGAATTTTCTACAAGGTAACAAATGTAGAAACACAGTAGTTGCCACACTGCCTCATGGGTATGATCTAATTTATAGTTCACATATAAACAAAGAAATTCAGAAAACAAACATTAAAATAAGGAACCTGTGTTCTCAATATGCTAAGTGCGATGTACTAGATATAAGAAAGCTGCATCGAAATCTGCACATGAAGCATGGAATACATTTGATCTATGAAGGGTAAAGATTTGTTTGTGGTTGTGTTAGTAAAATAATTAAAGAAAGATGTCTAAGGAATAGAGCAATCTATCAGCTACCAGTACATCCTTTCAACAACAGCGAGGGGACACAACCTGCTAGAGCAAGACAACCACCATTAAGAAGTGAGGATTTTTGCTGGCCACAGATGAAGACAGCACCTCCATAGTTCATCCCAGAAGTGTTCTTCAGATTAAAATGAAAGGAAGGCAGAGACAAATAAAGGTAAGTGATGAGTCAGATATGCCAAGCAGAAACCCCAAGTTTATAATTGTCCATAAAAATGTGCAGTCATTGCAAAACAAAATTAATGAGCTAGAAGTATTACTGTCAGATCAATTAAAAGAAGTATCTGTAATGTGGTTAAGTGACCATTGGCTTACTGATGAGATGTTAGCAATCACAAGTATACAGGCTTATGTTATGACATCTCATTTCAGTAGAAAAATATCTACACATAGAGGAATGTGTATATTTGTGAAAGACAGTATCAGCTATTGCTGCATAAAATCTCTTGAAAATTTAGGGAAAGAAGGCAATTTTGAACTCACTGTGGTAGAACTAACCTCAATAAAAACAATCAGCATTTGCCTGTACAGAAGTCCAAACTCAAACATAAAAATATTCTTTAACCAACTTGAAGGTAATCTTGACAGTATCAGGGACCTAAACAAAACAGTTATAATATGTGGAGACTTTAAAATTGACTTTAACAAATTTTCAAAAGATAGAAATGATCTTATGGTATTTGTGCAACGTACAACCTGCTCCCAATTATAAATTTCCCTACCAGAGTTACAAGTGTATCCAGCACCACTATTGATATGTTATTGATGAACAAAAAAAGCCATGAATATGTAGCTAGAATCTTCAACATGGCTTTGTGACCACTATGCACAGCTTCTTGAAATATCTTCAATGCTGAACTTAACCAACAGAAACAGGAACAACCTTCAGCCATCAAAACTCTGAATACTTTAGGAATTTACTAAAGAAGGAAACATGGACTGAAATGAACAGATAAGAAACACAGATGAGAAGTTCAACATATTCATTTAGAGCTAAAATTCAGAAAATCAAGCATAGTAGGCTCAACAGAAAAAATTGCTGGTTGACAACAGGTATAAAAAAGTCATGTGCTGAAAAACGAAGATTATATGAGATCTCCAAGTCTTCCATAGCATCCAATGAATTCCTTGCATATTTCAAGAATTATAAAATGGTACTTAAGAAAGTGATCAAAGAAGCTAAAGTAATGGCAAATGACTGCTATATAAATAATGCCAATAACAAAATGAAAGCTTTGTGGAGTATAGTGAAACAGCAAACTGACAATGTTTCTCCTCAAAATTCCAATATTAAATTTAATTGTAACAGCAAAGAAATTAATGATCCTAAGGAAATAGCAAATTTGTTCAATATCTATTTTAGCAATATAAGTGAGCAATTAATTGCTGAAATCAAACCTTGCAATACAAACTGCCCAGTATCATCTCTAAATACCAACATAAATCCTACTTCACTGTTTCTCTTTCCAACAACCCAGAAAGAAGTCCTGTCAGTTATTAGAACTTTAAAAGTGAATCATTCAACTGGAATAGATGGCATCCCAGACAGCCTTATTAAAAAATGTGTAGATCTCATTATTGAACCATTAGCTCACCTCTATAATAGTTCCTTTCAAACCAGAATTTTCCCACCATGCCTAAAAACAGCTAAGCTCAAACCACTATTCAAAAAAGGTAAAAAGGATGAAGTGGCTAACTACAGGCTTATTGCTCTACTATCTGTATTCTCAAAATCATAGCAAAAAATTTTCAAAGAAGAGTAATAGATTTCCTGGAAGAGCACAAAATACTATCCACAGCACAACATGGTTTCAGGAAAGGCCGATCAACTGATACAGAAATTTTTCAACTATTACGATACGTCTATACCTCTCTAAGGCTTTTGATATCATAGATCATATAAAACTATTGCCTAAGTTTGACAACATGGGGATTAGAGGAACGTCTAACAACTGGATAGTCATACCTAAGTGGTCGAAAACAAGTGGTTGAAGTGTAACATCAAAATTTCATCAAACTCAACCAACACTATTCAAACTATGAAACCATTAAATATGGAGTGCCACAAGGTTGAGTTCTGGGACCTCTTCTATTTCTGTTATATGTGAATGATCTAAACAATTTCTGCAAAAACATCATCCAGTTTTCTGACGATACAAGTGTGCTAGTGAGTGGGAAAGAAATGGAAATGCTTCATAAGTCTACAACAGAGACACTGAACAATATTGAAAACTGGGTCATTCACAACAAATTGGTAATAAATGCAAGTAAGACAGTGGCACTAAATTTCTATAATGTGAAAAAAGGTGAGCAAACTACTCAGATTCTGATATCTGACAAAGACATTCAAAATGTAGACAACATTAAGTTCTTAGGAGTATGGCCCCATGATAATCTTAAATGGAGGATGCATATTGAAAATGTCTGTAAAAAACTAAGCACTAAATGCTACTTAATGAGAATATTAGAGGTATGCTGCAACAAAGATTCTCTGAAAACCATGTATTATGCCTATATATACTCACAACTGAAATATGGAATTATTTTCTGGGGTAACTCTTCTCTTAGCCAAAAGCTCTTTAAGCTAGAAAAAAGAATTATAAGAATAATGGAAAGTGTAAAATGGAACAAAACCTGTAGACCACTCTTTAAAAAGCTAGAAATCCTCCCACTTCCATGCATATATGTGTATGAGGTAACTGTGTTTATGAAAAAATATTCAATGGAAAATCCCACTCTCTTCCAGAAAAATGAAAATATCCACTCCTATAACAACAGTCAAAAAGGAGACTTTCATCTAGAGCTCACCAACACCACCCTGAATAAAAAAGAAACCCTCTATTATGGGAAAGTCATTTATAATAAACTTCCCCCACAAATTAAATCAATAAATGACATGGCAAATTTCAAGTCAACTGCTAAGGCATATTCCACTCATCACTGCTTCTACAGCCTCCATAAGTTCCTGCAGAAAGTTCACTAATGATTTGTGTCTTTGACTTAGTGATGTATCATATAAATGTTACTAGAACTTTAATGGTTTACCATGTAAAAATTACTGTAAAACAAATATTAATCTGCCAGTACAGTACACACTCTTTCTGCTTTAAAATATCTACTCTTTATTTTTGTACAATATTTGCTCTGTATATTGTAACTCAGTGAACATTTAATGTAGAAATAATGAAATTAATGCAAATTTACTATTATATTTAATTATACATTGACTTGTCTTACATCAGAATGTACTATTTGTGTGCTATATGATTATCAGGACCAATAAAACTCTACTCTACTCTAGTTATAGTTTCAGAAAAGGATATACAAATATATTCTATTAATCATGCTGTTACACAGGAAGTTTCAATAAGAATTTCATTTCTGAGTTGACTGGCGCAATGTGTATGGCATGCAACTGTCATACAGAAGGGCCAAGATTCAAATGCTCCTTCAGTCATACAGATTTGGGTTTCCCCAAACCACCTAGGGCCATTATCGGGATGGCTCCCCTGAATGCCTGAATTTGTGTCCCACACTTGTCCAGCTCAAGTTGTTGCTGAGCCGCTAATAGCCTCATCATCAACAGGATGTCAAGAACCACTCTCTCCTCCTGCCTTCCTTTCAGAACTGCACCCAAAAGGGCAATATTCACAGGCACAGAAAGCAAGGCTTGTGTTCAAGTGGAGGTCACAATCGCACAGTAATTGATGCACATTGATTCCAACATCTTTGTGTGAATGGAGTCACATTGCGTGCACATCTGGAGTAATTCTGCAGGCTTGAACACCATAATCACGTTCCTTATAAACTTGTTTAGTTACATCAACAGTGTACATAGCACAACAGCATTTAAAATGTGGCAAATTGCCTGTTGGCTTCTGTCTTGGAATCTTTAATCAATGTTCTTTTAACAATTTTTCTGACATTTCACCAGTACATATGGTTGGCATTGTCAAAGATTCAGCCTCCTTTGCTGGTGGTGGATTGGAGTCAAACCTGCAGTCAGATATTGTATATCACTATTGCACCTACATTTGAGGGCTTTTTCCTGGTCATTACCATTCTGATTCTCCCCTTGCTACCTGCAACAGTCATTACTGCAACACGAGAACACAGGATCCATTTGCCTTGAGGCTTTCTTCTCTCTTGTTGAGACTGTTGTCATGTTTGTGGATTTCCATGGTCTCCCTGAATGAGAGACCTTGGTAACTCTCCTCCACAGTGAGAATGTCCTGTTGACAAATTCTATTATGTGGTCAGTCTCATACAGCACATGCTCCTCCATGTCCAATTTATCCACATTTCCCAACCTGCAAGATGTTTACAGTATGTTTTATGATGGAAACATGGATCGTTCAGTCATTCTGACACAGACTTTTCTGCCATATGCCGTACCAACATAAGCGACATATTTCCAAGATTTTGTGTGGATCCTTTTTGTCCTTTGCCAGTCTAAGATGCTTTTTGACCTTCTTGGTCAGTTTGTAAATAGTCTTTACACGGTGTTTGCACAATAAAAAAGGCACTAGACTTGGCACCATGTAATCCTAACACACATTGTGACACCTTCATCGGCTAGGGACATGGTGAGGAACAGCTTGGTGGCTTCCTAAGACATTCAAACAGTCTCCATGCAAACAAAATTTATCATAGTACCAGAAAAGGAGCCTTCTAAATATACTGCTTATCATTAATAGTGACAAACCTGAGTC
The DNA here is from genome assembly GCF_023898315.1 of Schistocerca nitens. Lineage (NCBI taxonomy): Eukaryota > Metazoa > Arthropoda > Insecta > Orthoptera > Acrididae > Schistocerca > Schistocerca nitens. Next base: position 485,266,098 of record NC_064622.1, on the reverse strand, counting down.
ACTATGATTATTGAAAACTGACACACACGTCAAGCCACCACCAAAGCTAGAAAAAGGGAATGATTAATACAGTCAAAGTGCACACAAGACAAATATGTGAGCTGCAGAATCTTGGATATGAGTTGCAACACTTAGAATGTGTTCCGAGAAGTAATGAGTGCTCCACCAATTCCTTAAGAAGTGTCACAAAAGCTATCGCTCAGCAAAATGACACAGAAAAAGAATTGCTGGGTATGGTCTGTTTGCCATTTACCCCCAGGTTGATGAAGAGAATCAGCTGTATATTGTGCAAACACAATGTAAAGACTATTTACAAACTGATCAAGAAGATCAAAGAATGTCTTAAACTGGCAAAGGGCAAGACAGACCAACTTACAATGTCAGGCATATACCATATGCTGTGTATAAATGAAATGTGTTGGAATGACTAGATGATCCGTCAGTAACAAGTTTATTGAACGAATGGTACTGCATGGCAGGATGGTGGAGAAATTGTCTGTGGCAGAACATATGCTTTGTGAGTCTGACCACATAATAAAAACCACCAACAGAGAGGTTCTCACTGTGCAGAAGAGCCACCACACCTGCTTTTTCAGGGAAGCCATAGAAATTCACAATTATGACAACAGTCTCAACAAGAAAGATAGAAAGAAAGACTCAAGGTAAAGGAACAGCTGTTGCACGTCACAAGTGGAGAATCATGGTATTAATGATGCAGGAAAAGCCATCAGATATTGGTGTAACAGATATCTACACTCTCCAGCTGAGCTCATCTCCAGTCCACCACCAGCAATGGAGGGTGAGCTTTTAACAATGCAGCCACTCACGCTAGCAAAATGGCAAGGAGATTGTTAGATGAAAGTAGGCCAAATATCCTGAAATAGAAAATAATAGGCAATGCAGGGAAAATGATTCTGAAAAATAAAGTGTGTTTCACCTGTGAAGACCGCATTCTTCCCTCATTTAATTGTGGCATTGCTAACTTCACAATAAAAATACACTGCTCTGCACTGTCACAAATAGGATAAATACCGCTCTAGATGTCTGGCATACAGACTAACTGCTCAGATTCACAGTTTGTGAGAAACTGCAGCTCTTGAGGCATCTGTAAGCTGTGAAAATAATTGTCTTTCAGACATCATTGAATTTTCTCAGTAAGGTAATGCAATTATCAGTCATACCATGAACTGGTTACCCTTACTTGTTCACGTACTCACCTGCAATGAATATTTTCAATACCATAGAGCCATTGAAAAATTGCAAAAATTACTTTTGTGATATTTCCAACATTGGGACCTCGGTTTGTGCCTGGTTTGCTTCAAGGCGTCTATCCTGAAAAGCAGGATCTAAACAGTTCTCTGTGCAATTATGTTATTAAATTCAATGACATACTACATAACACACACAAAAGAACTCAAGTGCAACAGAGGCCTTAGGGATCTTCCATTCATTCATTCACATATCATATTCCATCAATCCCATAATAAGGAGAGCCTTCAGGGATATGCAATAAGTTAAGTTACACACTAATAGGCAGAAGCTGCCACAAGAGGCTATTTCTGTATATATACAGGGTGTCTAGCAAAGCCATCCCTGATTTCAAAATTAAATATCTCGAAAACCGAGATAGATAGATGAATGCAACAAACAGTATGCTTATTGTGAAAGCTGTAAAAATTTTATAATGAAGTTTCAAAAAAGTTCAAAAAGTTGCTAACAGATGGTGCTGTAATTGCAATGTGTGGTGCCTATACATAGTGTGCAGCAGCTCAAAGCAATCAGTTCCAGCACTGAAACGTGAAAGGGGGTTAGCATACCAAAAGAAGAGATCAAAATTGTGTATTCCATTGAACAACTTGTTTTTCTGATACTGGAATACCACAGGTTAGAAACACAGACCTATGGCAACAGTGCAAAATTTCAGACACAACTTAATGTTCCAAAAGAATCCAACGTGAAATCCATTTGCAACATGGCTGATGAACTAGCAGGGAATGTTGGCCCCAGGCAACCTGTAGCTACTTTTGAAAATGTCACCACAGTTGCTGGAATAATTCAGCGAAATCCAAGAAAATCCATCTGAAGAAGTGCAGCAGAGACTGGTTTGAAATGTTCACACATGCAGAAAATACTGAGACACAGCCTACATGTTTCCATTCAAAGTCCAGACCCACCGGGCCACACTTGTTCAAGCCAAGTGACAGATGGCTGACTTTGCAAACCAGATTCTCACAATGATAGATAGTAAAGAATTTGATGTTGGCTACATGTAATTCACATATGAACCACTCTTCCACCTGAATGGAGTCATGAATTTAAAAAAACGGTGGTTTTGGGTCTCCCAAGATCCCCATTTGTGTGAAGCGAAACCACTATATTCTCCCAAAGTTACTGTTTGGAGCTGCAGCATGCAGCAGAAGCATTATTGATCCTTTTGTCATGAGAGAAACAATCACTAGTGAGTGTTACACTGCAATTTTGAACATCTTGTCGCCACATAGCTAGCTTTTGAGAACTGACTAGAGTCTAAGAGGGTTACGCAGGATGGGGCCAGACCACATTGCACAGAACAGGTGTTTTGTTTTCTTGATGAATCATTTGGGAATACAGAGTCATTGCACTGTATTATTACAAACTTATCAGTGCAAGGATGGATTGCCCTCAATATTTGTCCAATCTTACTCCTCATGACTACTTTCTGTGGGGCACATTCAAAGATGCTGTCTACTGGAACCACACTCCATGCTGTATGAGCATAAAGTAACAGTCTGTGTGGCATTTGAATACATTTCTGTTGAGACACTACAGGATGTAATGGTAAATTTCATTGTTTGTTAGTTCCTCCTCTATACTGCAAGTGGTGGGCACTTTGAAAAAACTGTGATGTGACTGCTAAGATTGCTTGCAGAGAACAAGTCATTATGCATGCTGATATTGTAAGAGCTGCACAGCATACAGCACCATCTGTTAGCAGCTTTCTGAACTATTTCAAAGCTTCTGTTTAATTTCTGTATAAAATTCTTACAGCTTTTACAATAAAAGTACCTTTTGTTGCACTCACTATCAATCTTTGTTTTCGAGATATTTAACTTAAAACAGATTGCTATTGCAGACTCTTTATGGCAATACACGACCATTCTCACCACAGTCTTCACTAGACATAACTGCCTCACCAGCCTAGTTCAAAAGCAGATTTCCCAGACCATCAGATCCAATCTTGGCACTGCTGATCCCATCAAAAAACAACTTTGGACCACACCACTTGTTAGTCAGCATTATGCTGGTCTGGATTGCATTAAACAGCAACTTCAACAAGGCCATGACTTCCTAAAATCGTGCCCCGAAATTTGATCCATTCTCTCTGAGATTTTCTCCACTATACCTAGAATAGCTTTTCATCACCCTCCCAATCTCCGCAATATCCCTGTCAGACCCTATGCTGCTTCTGCACCTGTCTCCTTACCATATGGCTCCTACACCTGTGACCATCCCTGCTGTAAGACTCATACTATGCACCCTCCTACCCTATACCTGTCCTGTAACTGGTAAAACATAGACTGTCAAAGGGAGAGCCACCTGGGAAACAACACATTTCATATACCTGCTGTTACGTAAACACTGTTCGGCCTTTTACATCGGCAGGACTACCACCAAATTATCGGTTAGGATGAATGGGCAGAGACAGAGGGTGTATTCTGGCAACACATATTATCCTATTACAGAGCATGCTGTAGAACATGACAGCCATGACATTGGTGACTGTTTCACCACACGCACCACCTGTATTCTTCCCCAGACAGCAGTTTCTCAGAACTCTGCAGGTGGGAAGTAGCACTACAACAAGTCCTTGATTTTTTCCACTGGCCGGGCCTTAATTTCTTCTGTTTCTAAATTTCTTTGCAGTAACTTCCCCTGTCTTCACTCCATTTTAGTTTTCAATATTTTTCATTTTCTTACTTGTCTATTTTTTACTGCCCCCCTCCCACCTCTGTTATGTACAATGCACTTTTAACTTGTTCATGACATTTTAGCAGTTATCTCTCTCTTGCATATTACCCTGCCTCCCACCTTCAAGCTCTCAGGTTTTCAAATCTCATTCGTTGCAGTCCCCAACAATCAGTCCTTCCTTCTCATAGCATCTGGTAAGTCTCCCCTGACCTGACGTTCTGGGTGACTTTTCCAAAATCTTCCCCTTTTCCTAAACCTCTCTAGTCCTTTTCCTTCACCCCTCTTCCCACCCCTTCAACCCTTCTGCCAAAAGAAGGAGCCACTGGCTCCAAAAGCTCACATAATTATAACCTTTCTTTATGTTTGTGTTCTGCAGCTGCTTGGTGAGTAGATTTTTTATCGATCCAGTTATAGTATGTTCTGAAAAATTTATTGTTTTCATTGTTATAAAAAAAAAGTGATATCCTATATAAAAAAGGTGATCATCATTGTATGGGTAGCTACAGGCCTGTGTCACTACTGTCTAGATTTTCAAAAATTATTAAAAAATTGTTCCTTTCACAACTCACTACATTCTTCAACAAAAATAATATTACTTCTGTCTGTCAACACGGGTTCAGGCCACAGCAATCAACTGAAACAGCAACTTTCAACCTGATACAGCGTGTCATAAATGCTGTGGACAATCAAAGAAAAATTGCAGGGTTATTCTTAGATCTGGCAAAAGCATCTGATCATTCTGTGTTTCTGAGAAAGCTTGAATGGCATGGTGTAAGAGGCATGCCATGCCAAATGAGTTGATTAAATCATGCTTGGAACATCGCTCTCCCATGTGCACTAAGTAATGGTTTACACAGGGCCAATTTTAGGTCCATTTCTTTTCAGTGATTTCGCATTGTGTGTCAGGGATTCAGAATCAGCACTATTTGCAGGGAAACAATGAAGATCTTGCTATCTCTGCAAAAAGACATTATGAAAGAAGTGTCTGGATGGTTTACCATAGACAGGCTAATAGTAAATCCCCAGAAAACAATTCTCTTGAATTTCCATACAGATCAAAACAAAAATGCAGTACTACCAGTAATATGTGTGGATAACCAAAGCATTAGTGCTGTTACTGGAACTAAATTTCTTGGGTTTCATATTCAAGAAAATCTTAATTGGAGTTCTCATATTATATCCCTAAATTCACAACTAGCAAAAATGAACTAAGCAGTAAGAATTCTTTGCAACACTTTGCCTGTGTACATTCATTATTGAGATACAGTATCATTTCCTGAGGAAATGTACACCAGACCAAAACAGTTTTCAGGAAACAAGTAGTAGTTATAAGAATAGTGAAACAAGCAAGCAGCAAGAAACCAGGGAAACCTTTCTTTGAAGATCTAAAAATATTACTCCTTCCCTGAATTTTTATATCAGTAGTTATGCATGTCAAAAAGGTATATTGAGAAAAGAAAATCTTTTTTCTCAGAACAAAATTGTCAATGAATACAATACCAGATCAGACAGTGACTTCCATGTTAGTCATTGCAAAACCAAATTATGCCAAAAAGGTTATACCATGCAGAAACAAAACTGTAAAACAGATTACCCATCTTTGGCCATTCCTCTGGTGGATGCCATGGAGCTGGTGAGTTATACAACAGGGAGAAAAATAATAAGATGCACATGTAGTGTCTAATAAACTTCTTTCACTTAACTTGTCTTCCAGTACATTCCAGAGCAATAGCCAATGACAGTCCTCAAGATATGCTGAATACAATATCCATAATAGTAACAGGCTGAGTGACAGCACTGAGACCAAGCAGGCAGAACTGAAGTAACAGATAGACCCGACTAGCAGTCGGTGCAGCATCTTTTAAGTCAGCACTGTAGCTGGGGTACCGGCAGTGTGGGCTGCGGAGAAGCTGGCTGCAGATTGGTGGTGCAGTCACATGGCCACTGCCAACTTCTAGATAAGGACTGGTGTGGCATAGTATCAATAGCACACGGTACCACGTGCCTGCCCCCCTACCCCCCCTTCCCTCAAAACTCATGACATTGTCATGTACTGGTACTGCTGAAAATAGCTGTGGAGGGGTGGGGGACTGGTTGAGTTCTGGGTAAAGGTGCCACTGAGGAGGCAACAGCCAGAACTTCAGCTGATGTCAAGCACCTGCCCTTCCCTGACATTTGTCTTACAAATGGTGGAAACACCAGCTGAAAAAAAAAAAAGCTGAAGGGTGTGCAACCACAACTGGGGACAGAGCACCTTCTTCTATCGATGGCAGAATGACAACAACCGGAGGGTCCACGATGACCGACTGGCAAGCACCAGAGTGAAGGGGCCCTCCTCTCGTATCTGGTGCTGCCAGTGCTGCACTGACGGCAACAATGCTGTGTCGATGCCTGTCAGCTCCTTGTCCAGTGCCAGTGACTTGGGACCAGAGGGAGGAAAAGTTGGCACAGGCTGTGGGGGACACTAGGTCTGTAGCAGGATCACAGAGCCCACATAAATGAAACTGTTTTTTATGGTACTTCTGCAGCCGGTGGAAGCCTGTACTACGTACAATGAGCTGCCCCAGACTTTGGCAATACCACCTTGTTCCCAGCACTTGTGTCTGACAAAAACTCTGAAAAAGACCAAATCGTGCACATTAAACCTTGAAAGCTGTGGAGGATGGGCCAATCACTGTGGAGGATGCAGCAGTGTTGGCATCTACGCATGACGTCCACCCGTGATTTGAAGTTGCGTGGCTGGGGATGGTAGAATGAGAGAAAGAGCGCTTGCTTCCATACATGGGAAGCACATAACTTTTTCATCTGTCACTTGAATGTTCTGAGAAAGGTTCCGTTTCACCAGTGGATTGAGCACAAAATGGTGCTGTCGTAACGTGCTCGATGCCACAGGCATCAAAAAACTGCTGAAATTCCAACGATGTTAACTGTGGCCCATTGGCCAAAACTGGGACCTCAGGTAACCCTTCGATGCAAAAGGTTGACACCAGAGTCTCGACAGTGCTAGATGTTGTGGTGCAGCACATGGGCACCATGAACAGAAGCTTGCTAAAGGCATCTACCACAATAAGGCAACAAAAGGTACAGTAAGAACATACAAATTCAATAGTCAGACATCGTCCAGGGGCACTGGGCTTGAGCCAGTAAAAAAATTTTGTGGTAGAGCAGCCCAGTGCTCTAAAAGCACCGGACATGTGCCGACCCATGTACAATGGCATTGGGCGAGCTGCTTAGCACATACGATGCCCCAAAGGCATTTGTGAAGAAGGCGAAAAATTTCCTTCTGATGTAAATGTGGCGCTACCGTAAGAGACATAATTGTCTGTATGTGCCAGGATGACGCCCTCCTGGACTGATAGGCTGCACTGGAGCACCAAATAACAGCATACAAGTGGATCACTAATCTGCTTAAGCGAATGCGATCAACTGGTGCAGAGGTACTGCAACAGAAACTTGAGACTAGGGCCTGCAGGTATTGCCTGAGCAATGTGACAGTGGTGAATGAGAAAACCATCAAGTGTTCCATTGTCCTGACTATTTGTGTGAAAGCAAGAAACTCTTGAGGTGTCAGAATGCCAAATCAGTGCCAACTGGTCGACAAGAAAGAGTGTCCGCATACAAATGCTTAGCCATTGGCGTGTACACAATTTTGTTCTGACTTTCGGAGTGGACCAGAGACCAACACTGCAACTTTTGCACTGTGCATGGAAGGACTGCCTTTGAAGGGCTGAACAGTGAGGTGAGAGGCTTGTTGTCCATCACCAAGTAGTATTTTCTGCCATACAAATATTGATGGAATGTGGTCACCCCATATATGACAGCAAGGCCTTCCTTTTCAATCTCTGTATAGCCGCATTGTGCTTTGTTGAGGAGTTTGAATGTGAAGGCAGTTGGTCTCTCCAATGATCCAGCACTGTGTGAGAGAACAGTGTCAATCCTGTTAAGAGGACACATCAACTGCCAGCTGGTCATGCTGGCTTACTGAGATCAAAATGTACCAGACAGTGATCACTCAATGAACCATCATGCACTTTCTGAAATGCGACTTGATACTCCCTAGTGCACTCAAATGAAATGTTCTTTCATTGAAGACAATGCACTGGAACCACAGTCTGTGCAGTGCTTGTGATGAACTGAATGTAATAAGTGCCTTTACTCAAGAGAGCCTAGAGTTCACTGACAGTCCAAGGAGCTGGGATGTCCCAAATGGCAGTTAAGTGTGACACCCTGACTGTTGGTAATGTCCTAAATATTCGCAATCTGTGGATTTACCTTCGCTTTGAAACCTGCACATAAGGGTATTTTGCCTGGAGGGTTCTTTGTAATCACCATAGGAGATGACCAAAGGATGGCTGATAAAGAGGAAATCACTCCATTGTCCTGCCAAGATAAGAGTTCCTGTGCCACTTGATCTCTGATAGCATGACAGACAGGAAGTACTCAGCAAAATATTGCCTCAAAATTATTAACTTTGCGTACGCTATCTCAAAATAATGGCACTAAATTCATCACAAAGTTCACCTACACCGTCTGTAGGCATAGAGAAATTCACAGAGAGAACGTTGTCTTGAATGTTCAAACCAAACAGATCAAAAGAGTCAACACCAAAAATATTTTCACTTTCACATGAGTACAACACTGTGAATGAAATCATTTTAGTAATGTTATGAAATGTGGCAGGTAAGCTGGAAATACCCAGCAGAGGAATGTCATGTCCATTGTAATCAGAAAGAGCTGCCTTTGACTTATGTATCTTGGGCTTGCCTTACAGTTCATATGTGCTCCTACTCAAGGGCCAAGATTCACCAGTATCCAATTGCATACATATGTTGTGGTTCACAGTCTGCAAAGTGACAAACAATTAATTAGCCTGATGCTGGATGGAAGGAATATATGAGTTTCTCATTTTAGCACTTCATTTGCACTGACAGACACTGGAATCACTATTTCACTTTGAAAATATTGTATTTACAGTGATTGGCTGAGAAACTGGAGAACATGCAGGGTGCTTATTGGACTTGTATTTCTGCAGACAAACCGAATGAACGTGGCCATGCTCATCTCGGTGATAGTGTTTAGTGTCACAACAGGGGCACAGGGGCATGCTTGCCGCTCGTGTGCCGTGAAACACTGGGGGCAGGGGTCAACTCCACTAGCCTGCTGCTTAGCACACAGGTTTTATTTACAATGGTGTCCTGGCTGAAGCTTTACATGCCGCAGCTTGTGAATGGAGGGTCCAACCTGTTTACAATTACCCTGGACTGTACAAACAGGAATGTCTACCACTGCACTATCATATGAGTCCCGATGCTCCTACGCCTCCAAAAACTGTTGCAAGCTAGGGTCAGGATACTTAAGTTCCTGTTTACCTATGTCAGGATCTGACATATTTTGAGTAATGGCAACCCTAACTGTGGCATCACTACAATAATGTCCACACTCACTCTTTAATTTGCAGTGGCGTATAAGCCTTTTTATGTCAGTCACCTACTGCTTATGGGTCTGACTGGGTTGTCTATGCAAGCAAAAGAATTTGTAACACACGGCTGGCACATTAATCTGTCCATCATAGTACTTGTCTAGTGTGACAACTAGGGCAGCATAAGGAACACTTTCAGGGCTAGTGGTGGGAAACAGTTTGCAGGCTAACTGATACACTGACACTCCAGCTGTTGCAGGAAAATACGGTTGCCTGTCCCTACTTTCAATGTGATGTGCTGTGTAGTGTGACTACAGCTATGTGCAGTACTCAAACCACTCCTCTTGCTGAGAATCATATACATGGAATGGGGGTACGGAAACAGAAGTTGCTCACCATGTTGGTACTGTTGGTGGTTCCACTGTGTTTGCTTGTGCAGCAGTCTGGTCATCATTTCCATGAGCTGCAGCATCTTCTTCACATGAAATTGAACAATCTGAGTTACTGACTGTTCTTGCAGGGGACTGGCCATGATAAAACACACACAAAAATTACACACGAACAAAGAATAAAGCTCAAACACTAAGTTATGCTCAAAGAAACTACAAGTTACACTTGCTAGCAATATCATCTGACAAACACAAGAAACACAGACAGTTGCAGCAGAATGTTCTGAAACCCACACAACAACACTGGAGCAATGTGGCGGGTGAGCATAGCTAAGTCCACAGTTCTAGAAGAAATACACACAACAAATGTCATCACCAGTTGTCTGTATGGCAAGAAGTAGAACTGAGTAGCAACCAAATGTTGTTTTTCCTCATTTCCAGATGATCGTATAGTGAGCAACAAAATGCAATTGAACACCCACAGAAAACATGCTCGTCGCTAGATGTGTGGTCGGCCCACTGTTGAATGCCAAACAGTTGGTGGGTTCTACAAAAAAGAGCAAAATAATAAGACATACACATGGTATTTAATAATCTTCTTTTACTGAACTTGTTTACCAGTACAATCTAGATCAATATCCAATGCAAGTCCTTGAGATAGGCCAAGGCCAACATCCACAATAGTGAGAGAAGCTGAGTGACAATGCTCAGATGAGACAGGCAGAACTGAAGTAACAGGAAGACTAGACTAGCAATCAGTGCTGCATCCTTTATGTCAGCTCTGTGGTGGCATTGGCCACGCATGCTGTGGAGGACGTGTCTCGGAGCCAGCCACAGTTTGGCAGTGTGGTCATATGGCTGCTGCCAAATTCTACAGGTTGTTTCACAATTCATGTTACACACTTCTAGAGGTTGTAGAGGGGACTTAGTAGATCAAGTTTTAAATAGGAACCCATGTCCGGAAATGTCATCTAACGATGCTACACAGTGTCAAAGTTATAGGTGCTGGTACCTGTAAATGCTTGTATATACAGAGTGATTCCGTGATGAGGTTACAAATTTTCTAGGATGATAGAGAAGGATAGATGTATCAATTTGAGGTAAGGAACAAATGAGTCAAAAGTTATAATCAAAAACCATTCTGATCCTTTGACATTGAAATACATGTACTGTGGAATTGTTGTTGTTCCAATTGTGCGGTGGGCAACAATACAAAGAAAAAATGTCCAGTTAACATGGACTCTAAAGCACATTCCTGAGGACCTATGAGCACTTGTTCATCTTCACTATTGTGAACATGTCTATTGAACAAGTGCTCATAGCTCTTAGGGTATGCATTTCAGAGCCCATGTTCACTAGACATTCTTTTTTGTTTTGCACCATACTGCCACCACCGAAAGCTAATTACCATACAATCTTAGCAACAACAGTACCAGTACATGTATTACACAGTCAGAGATATGAGAACGATTTTCATTTACAACTCATTCATTTCCTGTACAGAAATTCTTATCTTAAATTGATACATTTATCCTTCTCCTTCATCCTAGAAAGTTTCTAACATCGTCACAGAATCACCCTGTATATACATACATTTACAGGTGCCAGCGCCTGTGACTTTGATGCTCTGTATCATCATGGGATGACATTTCCAGGCTTGGGTTTCTATGTAAAACTTGATCAACTAAGTCATCCCTTCTAGAAGTTTGTAACATGAATTGTGAAACACCCTCTATATGTGGACTGGCTTAGTGTAGTATTGAGTTAGCACACGATATCAACCCACACAAATAAGATTTCTTCCTGAACTACAAAACTTTAGAAAGTCTGTGATACCCTACCTAATGAAAAACAGCTTTTATTCGGTCTCACAGTGTCTTATGAACGAAATTGTGTAAGTTGTAAAAGTACAGTACACAGTCAAATTTGTAATTATTCACTATATTGATTCAATTTGTTATAAAAATATAAATGGTGTACATTTGATGGTTGTAAAATCAACAGATAAAAAGTTTTTTCTATCCAATATCATGTGTACAATACATATACTGGAAAAGAGATTTATACGGACAAATGAATAAATTGTATCTGCAGGATAATTTAATTTTTGCAAGATTAAGAGTTAACATCCTTGCTGTGAAGCCTCTTCCACTATTATCTTGAATGTGTCTGGTAGGGGTGTGGTTGGATCTTTTGTCAATATACTTGTGTCATTATCAAATGTTACAGTTTTTTAAGACTCTTTCAGTGTCGCTGGTAAAACATTTATATAGACGAAAAACAGAATGGACCAGGCACACCATATTTCACATTACCCCACTCTGAATTTAATCTTGTTTCTGTTGTATTAGCTGCTAAAGTGACCCACTATTTTCTATTATTAAGATGTTACTCCATGCATGGAAGCAGAAGACCTTTAATTCTGTACTATTTTAATTTCCTTAGCAGAACCTGTACAGTCAAAGACTTCTTACAAGATCACAGATCGTGCCAACTGCGTAATTTTTGTTGTTTAGTCCTGCTAGAATTGTATTTGTAAGGTTAGTGAAACCTTTACGGCAGTGAAACCGAGCTGTTTACGAAGCTATTCTCAAAAAGTTAGTTCTGTTGTAAGCTACTTTCTCAAAACTTTTCGAGAACACGGGAAGGAATGAGATTCTATTTTCCTTTTTTGCATATTGGTGTCACTACTGTGTACTTCAGTCTTCCAGGAAATACTCCTCGACTCTTCAACTGATTATGAAAGTAACTCAAAGGTGGCACTACCAAGTCAGCACAAGAGTTTAGTACTTTGGTTTAGATACTATCATAAACAGAAGAATTAATACTTTTCAGCGGATGATTTTTGTGACTTCTCTAGCAGATGAGATGAGGTGGCAAAATTGATCTCTGGTGTCCTTGCCTTAGTCTTGGAGTTCTGATTTTTTTACACAGTACATGGTTTATGCCTCTTTGACAGCATACTTAAGAATACTGCAATATTGCTTATAGTGCATTTTTAAGTCTTAATTAGAACTAGTCCTTTCCATTCAGTATGGCACTCTCTTTTTAGTACAAGATACTTTGATCTGATGTTAGGCATCCTTTTTTTCAGCTTCTACTGCAACTGTCCCTGATCTATTGTATGGAAAACTGCATCCATAATGTTGTAAGCATATTTTTAAGAAAGATTAAATTTCTCATCTACTGTGTATCCTTGGTAAACTTCTTCCCCTTTTCCATTTCAGTCAATTCTCTCTGAACAGTGTAACTGAGTCAGCATTTACAACTCTCAGAATTTTTACTTTTATGAGCTGCATTCTTGATTTTCAGGTCTATACTTACCTGTGAGTATTTCTTTTCTGAAGAATGATGAAGAAAATCATATTTTATGTCGTACAGTGAACAATGTGGTCAACACCCACATCTTTTTTTTATGTGTCATTTTTGTACAGATACTTAGATCTATGTTTTATATAAAAAAAATCTCGAGAGAAAACTATAAAATTATGAAATGTTAAGTCTTCTCATCATGCATGTCTGCAACTCAACGTGCCACCTTTATGATGAGCAGCAATCTATCCTTTTAAGGTAGATAAAAAAAGTAGCCACGGGAGAGCACCCATATAAAAGGTATTACAGTTTGTGAGCTTATGGAGCCAATGGCTCCTTCTTCTGGCAGAAGGGTTGAAGAAAAAGGAAGAGGTGTGAAGCAAAAGGATTGGTGAGGTTCAGGGAAAGGGGTAGAGATCGGAAAAGTCACCCAGAACCCTGGGTCAGGGGAGACTTACCAGATGGGATGAGAAGGAATGACTCTCTCTGTCTCATCTTGTCTGCTAAGTCTCTCCTGACATGGGATTCTGGGCAACTTTTCTGAACACTTCCCCTTTTCCTAAGCCTCACCAGTCCTTTTCCTTCACCCCCTTCAATGCTTCTGCAAGAAGAAGGAGCCATTGACTCCAAAAGCTTGCAAACTGCAGTACCTTTACAAGCGTGCTCTCCAGCTGCCACACAGCGAGTAGATTTCTTATCTATCCAATTTCATTACATTTCCAAAAACTGATTATGTTCTATAATCTATCCCTTTCATAATATTGTTGATATTTCAACATGGACTTGCATTGGTTTAAATTATGAAACAGAATTTTATATCATCAATATTTTATACTTCCGGTCTGAAGTATGCCAGGGCAACAACAGTGATATCTTTGTGCTACATAGTAATACTATAAAACATTCTCATTTTAGACTGGTGTGTCCCTGATTTTCACTCTATATGGCTATATATTTTCAGCTAGATGATACAAAAACACATATATTTCCAAATTGAAACTTAGAAAGTGAATACAATAGCCCAAATGCTGCTGCAGAAAACATAATACACAAATTTTCATAATGAAATTTAATTTTAAGGAAGTTTCTTAATTTTGTTTATGCACTTGTGTGATAGATATGCAGGTACAAGAGTCATTTATGAACAGCTATGTAAAACTGGTACATTAAACATCATTATCCCTGTCTCTGTCTCTTCCTCGTACACACACACACACACACACACACACACACACACACACACATTAAAAGCAGATTGTTACTGGATGCATGTGCTAGTAATTCAGTAATTTTTGAAAAACTGCCACTATTCTACTTATGATGCTGCTTTAGGATAATATTTACAAGTCTAGGGAGATACAGGAAGAACAGTCACTGTTAATACATTACATACTTTATATTCAGCTTAGGAGCTACTTTTACAATATCTATCACATCTACGTGTATATAGTCTTAAGCATTATTAAATGCTGCTCATGTGAGTCTCACTAATTAACACTGAAGACTACTTTTAAAAATCAATTTATAAAATGTATGATAAATGACATTCTGGATGTAATGAAATCAAATGGAACCAAACGAAAATCATTCAATCAATCAGTTAAACCTGTGAGCCATTAATGACTCATTTTGCATAAGTTGAAGTCCATTAGAACATTTAATTGTGGATTGCATTATTACTTTTTCGGCACAAGAGTGTGATTTTCTCCTCCCCCTCACCCCCCCCCCCCCCAACCCTTACCCATCACCGCCCATGCCTCCCTAAACCTTGGTCCTGGAACAGACTGGTGTGTAGCATAGGCCTAAGCATAGTTTTATAATTAATTTATAACATTTGTATGAGTCAAAGAATGTTCCTGAATATTGTGATTTTGCTCCATATTGATCTACTTAGGTGAAGGAGGAAATGTTAAAAAAAAAAGCTGAACAGTAGGCTGCTCACATGTAAGTTCACAACTAGTGGTAGTTAACTCATCTGTGTGACTCCCTAATTATTTCTGATGGGCATTACTTCAGCATTTGCAATTTCACACTATGTCACACTCTCTGAAATTTCTATGGAGAGTATTGCATGGCAAATTTAGGAATTTTACTACTTATGCATATCTTCTCCATTGTGTAAAATATCTGCCAGAGTGCACTCTACAGTGGGTACCACATTGGAGATTCTAATATTTTAACTGTTAAGTTATTATACAAATTGTTTGGTAATTTTTATAACACAGAAATGACTTCTTTAATTAAAATGATTTATTTGTTTATTTGACACATGGTGCACTCTAATGACACAAACAATATTATCACCATAGATTTTTCATCATAAAACCCACATTTACACCTTATTGAAAGTAACTTATTTTTAATCCATGCCTGTGTTGTGCATGCCTCACTGTTAACACAATCCAGAAAATTTGGAAAGGCTAACAAATCATTTTAAAAACTTATAGCTCTTCATGAATATCTTCATCTTCAATACTGCCAGTTTTGATCCTTCCAGAATCTTCCTTGAACTCTCCAGTGCCAAGTAGTTTTACCATCATATTTTCTACTTCTTGAGAAAATGCGAAGGTATCATCTAACATATATCCAGACTTCAAAGCAGCAAGACGGTATAACATAATGGCCATTTGTTTCACAGTTTCATCTCCTGGTTGGTATTTAAATCGTCTATGTAACTCCCTAATTAATTCATGATGGGGATTGATTTCCATTATCTTCTTTGTCTTTATTTTGCTTCTGTTGTCATTCTGATATGATTTTCTGTGAGCTGTTGATACAGCCAAGCGTTCCATGTTCCCTGTATAGCCAAATACGCTAGCTACCAGAGCACAAGGAGATTCCATGAGTCTTTGAGAAATTTTTGCACGTTGTATTTTCTCTTTTAATACATCTCTTTCTAACCAATGGATGAGTGGTTCATATTCTTCCGTAATTTTTTCCCAGTCTACGTTATCATCCTCTGCTATCGGCATTATAAAATCTTCTTTGGCTATATTTTGGAATCTTTTCATCCCAAATTCTGGCAATTTGTTAATACAGTACTCATCTACTGCTTCAATCATATACAGAACTTCATAGCCTCTTCTGAGGAGACCCTCCACAAGAGGTGATGTTTGCAGGTCCTCCAGTGTAGCCCCTGCAATGTAATAGATCTGATCCTGATTTGGTTTTGCTCTTTCTACGTATTCTGACAAGGTTGTCATACTATTGCTATAAGAAGAATGAAACATTAAAAGTTTCGCCAATTTTGCTCGATTAATACTGTCCTCAAGAACTCCTAGTTTGATGTTAGTAGAGTATTCCTTCCAAAATTTCATGTAATCTTCCTTTTCAAGCTGAAGCATCATATCAAGTGCTTTCCGAATAAGTTTTCTCTGAATGACTTTTATTAATTTATGTTGCTGAAGTGTTTCACGAGATACATTAAGTGGCAGGTCATCAGAATCAACAACACCTTTCACAAATTGTATATAGTCTGGGAGCATGTCTTTGAACTCGTCTGTTATAAACACCCGACGTACATAAAACTTGATATTATCTGTCCACTTCCCATAATTTTTTAGAATCTCTTCTGGTTGTTCTTGTGGGATGAACAGAACAGCTTTGAAAGCAACATCACCTTCTACTGCAAAATGCATTTTTGCTAACGGATTTTTCGTATCTCTTGTCAGTGCTTTGTAAAATTCATAGTACTCTTCATTTTGCACTTCCGATGGCTTCCTAGTCCAGATGGGCTTATCAACATTTAGAAGCTCCCAGTCATCTACTACTTTTTTTACAGTTATAGCTTCATTCTCTTGCAGCTCTTCTTCCACGCCCAAATCATCTTCTGTTGTTTTTGTTTCCTTCATAGGAGTTTCAATAACTTTTTCTTCTACAGTCTTTTGGTGCCAAAGGTAAATAGGGAAGTTTATAAACTGTGAATATTTCTGAACTAATTTTTTGACAGTTTCTCTATCTGTGTATTCATAAGCATCTTCTTTCAGATGAAGACTTACTGTGGTTCCTCGTTTCAAACTGTCACCATCAGGATCCACTGTGATGGAAAAGCTTCCTGCATCTGATTCCCATATATACTGCTTGTCATCATTATGCTTACTCTTCACCACTACCTTATCAGCAACAAGAAAAGAAGAATAAAACCCAACACCAAACTGTCCAATCAGGTCACTCATTTCCTCTTTTGTGAAAGATGAATTTTGCATTCTACCAAAGAAATCTGAAGTTCCAGACTTCGCTATAGTTCCAAGGTTGTTTATGAGGTCTTTCCTTGTCATCCCAATCCCAGTGTCAGTGATATGAATAATCCGATCATCTTGGTCAATCTTTATTCTAATGACCAGCTCATTTGTTGCACTCAGGGCAGAATCATCTGTCAGAGACAAAAGACGAATTTTATCAAGTGCATCAGAAGCATTGGAAATAAGCTCTCTTAAAAATATTTCCTTATTGCGATACAGGGAATTAATTATGAGTTTCATCATCCGGCTAACTTCCGCCTGAAAAGTAAATTTTTGTACCGCCTCCTTCATCTGCTTTACTTGTGACACATTAAGGCCATCAATTTTGATTGCTTCTTCTTCTCGTTTGATCACTTCATCGTCGGTTCTCAGTGCTTCCCTGCTTGAGCCAATATCCAAATCAAGTTGAACATGACTTTCGTCATTCGCGCGAATTTCATGCACTAGAAAAAGAAAAACGAAGAGCACCACGATACGCATTTTCTTTTTCTGCAAGTGCTCGCTTCACAAACACGGGAGACCGCGTCGCAGCGCGAAGCTCAGCATCGAACAGCGCAATGCTACCGCATTCAAAACATGGAACAATCTACCGCCCTAAGCACGAATAACAAATGATTTTTGTATATCGCTTTGCGAATCAAGTACACCGAGTACGACTGACGTGGAGTTCGCAGATTTCGGCTGAAATCAGACTTGAGCTCTTCAAATAATTCTCTTGGTTGATCGCCTAGGGGAACAGTCATTACAATCCAAGTCGGGAAAGACATTTTGTGTCGTACTGGCAACGCGTACGTTTCTACTGATGGTTGCTGTTTTCTGCAAAGAATTAGCTGACGTCTCTCCCTCTTGGTACCGAAAAAATTATTTCATAGTACTGTCGAATTATAAATTCGAGTCCAAATATTGTCCAGGAAGATGTCACACGCACAAATCACATTAGAGGTCATTTCAGGTCTTGCACAAATATCTATTATACATGCTGAACGGCGAAACAAAACAATGTGTTTCATTTTTCATGACATATTTTCGAATGAAGAAGCCATAGATCTTCAGCTCAAAATACAAAAAAACTAAAGCACGAATAATATAACACAATTCTGTGCATAGCTGAAGCGCACTTACGATGCCGGCGGATGTTCGTTACATGCCACTGTTGGAAATTCGTTACAATTGGTTGTAGTCAATGAGATGTATTTTCATGTGTGTATTTTGTTGGGGAAGTGGTTGAGATTTCTAAATGTATTTGAACATTTCAGTTTACAGGCATAATTTCTGTAATACAGTGATCGTGAAATGTAGTTTAATAAAAGGAATAATTTCTTGTACAGAATGTCAACATTTACAATGAAAACATTTTTTAAGAGAAATACGTTCATGAGTAATTTGCGGTACTAGCCGTCGGCTTTCAAAAGTGACGTAGTTTTACATCTTCATTTATACTCTGCAAACCACCGTGAGGTGCACGGTAGATGGTACAAAATGGTTCAAATGACTCTAAGCACTATGGGACTTAACATCTGAGGTCATCAGTTAGAACTACTTAAACCTAAGGACATCACACGCATCCATGCCTGAGGCAGGATTCGAACCTGCGACCATAGTAGCCGCGTGATTACGGACTGAAGCGCCTAGAACCGCTCGACTACAGCGGCCAAGGTAAATGGTACATCCCAATGTACCACTAATTAGGCTTTCTTCCCATTCCATTACACATATGGAGCGGGGGAAGAATGATTGTTTGAATGTCTCTGTGCGTGCAGTAATTATTCTAATCTTATCTTCACGATCCCCATGTGAGTGATACGTAGGTGATTGTAGTATATTCCTAGAATCATTGTTTAGAGCTGGTTCCTATAACGTTGTTAATATACTTTTTCACGAGAGTTTACATCTATCTTCAAGAGTTCCTATAGCATCTCTGTGACACTTTCTCATGGATCAAAAAAATCTGTGAACATTTTTGCTACCCTTCTCTGTATATGTTCAATAACCCCTGTTAGCTCTATTTGGTATGGGTCCCACACACCTGAGCCATATTTAGAACGAGTCGCACGAGTGATTTGCAAGCAATCTAATTTGTAAATTGAGTGCAATTCCCAAGTATTCCATCAATAAACCATAGTCTACCACCTGCATTATACACTACTGAGCCTATGTAATCATTTCATGTCATATCCCGACAAAGTGTTACAGCCTGGTATTTGTATGAGTTTGCCGATTCTAACAGAGACTCATTGATGTTGTACTCATAGGATACTACACTTTTTTTGTTTTATGAAGTGCACTATTTTATATTTCAGAACGTTTAAAGCAAGTTGCCAATCCTTCAACCACTTTTAAATTTTTGCCAAGATCTGGCTGAATATTTATGCAGGTTCTTTCAGAAAGTACTACATTATAGAAAACTGCATCATCTGCAAACAGTTGTAGGTCATTAATATACAGCATGAGCAGCAAGCGTCCCAGCACACTTCTCTGGGGCACACCCAAAGTTACTTCTATATCTGATTATGGGTGTCCTGCCGAGATAAGATGCTGTGCCCTCGCTACTAAACAGGCCTCAATTCAGTCACAAATTTCACTGGAGACTCGATATGATCGTACTTCTGACAGTAAGCTTAGGTCTGCTACTGAGCCAAATGCATTTCGGAAATAAAGATGTACTGCATCTACCTGCCTACCTTGACCCAAAGCTTTAAGTATCTCACGTAAGAAAAATAGGAGTTGAATTTCAGATGACTGACTTTTTCAGAATACATGCTGGTTGGCATAGAGGAGGACATTCAGTTCCAAATTCTAGAATAAACCGATGTCAAGGATATTGGATGGTAGTTTTGTGGATCATTTCTACAACTCTTCTTATAAACAGGTGTGACCAGCGCCTTTTTTTTCAAGAACTGGGTATGGTTTTTTGTTTGAGGGATCTGCGACAGATTGTAGTTAGAAGAGGGGCTAAGTCAGCCGCAAATTCAGTATAGAATTTGATGAGGATTCCATTGGGTGCTGGAGGTTAGTTCAATTTTAACGATTTCAGATATTTCTCAACACAATTGACACTAATACTTATTTCAATCATCTTTCCAGTTCTACAAGGATTAAATTGAGGTAATTTCCCTGCGTTTTGCTTTATAAAGGAGCATTTAAAAACGAAATTAAGCGTTTCAGCTTTCACTTTGCTACCCTCAATTTCAGTTTGTGTCTCATTCGCTAGGGTGCTTTGGTGCCATTAACATCCTTTCCACATGACCAGAATTTCTTTGAATTTGGGAAAGATCGTTTGACAGTATGCTGCTATGGCAGTCACTGAAGGCGTCACACAGTGCTCTCTTGACAGCCAAACATGTTTCTTTCAGCATCTCTCTACCTATAGCCCTACGCTTTGTTTTACACCTATTATACAACAATCTCTGTTTCTTTGCAGTAACTGTATACCATGGAGGATCCCTCTCATTATGGACTGTTACTGGATACATATCTATCAGTGCATGGTCAACTATTCTTTTAAACTTGAGCTGTAGTTCCTCTACACACTCCTGCCCTGTGCTGAAAGTTTAAAGTTCCTCATTGAGATATGCACTATCGATTTTTGTTTCTAATTTTCTGAACAAGTATATCTTTCTGCTTGTTTTAGTTGTCCTTTTTACATTGATAATCATTATTCTCACAACCTCATAATGGTCACTGCTTCCAGTTAGATGTGGACTCCCTCAAAGAGGTCAGGTCTGTTTGTAGCCATTAGATGAAATATATTTCCATTATGAATGTGCTTGCTAATTATCTGTTCTAGATAGTTTTCAGAGAAAGAATTTAGTAATGTTTCACAGGACGTCATATCACACCCGCTACCAATGAAACTGTAATTTCCCCGTTTAACAGCTGAATGATTAAAGTCCCCTCCAATGATTATAGTATGGTTGGGGAACTTACATACAAGTGAACTGAGGTTTTTTCTAAAGTTTTCGCTTTCATCAGGAGATGAGTCTGGTGGGTGACAGAAGCATCCAGTTATCATTTTGTCCCTATCTCTGATACTGAGTCTTGTGCAAGCAATCTCAGACACAGCTGCAATTCCTACCTCAGTGGATTAGAGTTTCTTGTCTGCTGTGACAAACACGTCACCTCCATTTCCCATTTGCCTATATTTTCGATATACACTTAAATTTTCCCCAAAGACCTCACTGTTATCAATTTCAAGTTTCGACCAGCTGTCTGTAGCTACTATGATGTAAGTTTCACTGTTTTACAGGAACACTTCAAACTCTGGCACTTTGCTGCGAATGGTTCACCAGTTTACCACATACTTTCAACTGTGTGTGTGTGTGGGGGGGGGGGCATTTATTTCGATCTTTCACTGATACTTCTGCATTTCCTACAGCTATTGTTATTTGGACTGGTTGGAGACTCGCACTCTTTGTGTGCACCCCACACTCAGTTAGTTACCTGCATAGCAGCCTCTGATGTGTAGTGCACAGCTGACTCATTTAGGGGGATCCTACAGTTAACCCTGCAATGCAAGTCCGGGAAGTCGCTGCCCAGCTTGTCACAGTATCTCTGAAGTCTCTGGTTCAGTCCCACTCTCACCTGGTGCTAAGTAAGAGAATGCATTTCTGCACACAAGCCAAGTAATCTTGCATGATCTCTACCTCAATATTACACATGTGGTTCATAGAGGTTTGTGCCATGTGTTGATGAGCATTGTCCTGTTGAAAAATGTCACAGTGACGCTGTTGCAAGAAACAGACCACATGAGGATGCATGATGTCCATGACAGAGCATTGTGCCATCAGACCCTCAATCACTACCAGCCATGATCTGAAGTGATCTCCAATGGCTCCTCACACCAAGACACCAGGAACACCTCCACTGTGGCTCTCCAGAACACTTGAAGAATGGGACCACCCACCAAGTTGCACCATACTCACTAATAACAGTCATCTGGGTTAGTGAAAGGCCGCAATTAAATATGGAACACAATGCAACACCATTCATTTTAAGTTCGTATAATGTTGTAAAGTGAGTAAAATGGAATGAGCAACTAAGGATACTGGCAGGGAAGGTTTCACTTTATTGGGAGTATTTTAGGAAAGTGTAGCTCGTTTATAAAGAAGGCTATCTATAGAACACAAATGTGACCCATTCTTAAGTGCTACTCAAATGATTTGGATTCCTAGTAGGTCAGATTAAAGGATGGAGACATACAGACAGTCTTTTCTCATGTACTCTATTTGTGAGTGGAACTTGAAGGGAAATGACTAGTAGTGGAACCCCCTCCCACACACCATATGGTGGCTTGCGGAGTATTACATATATGTAGATATTTCCTAGCCACAACACCACTCCAAAAACAACTGTTTGTTTTGTAATGTTAACAGCAGCGTATTCTACTAGTCTCTGACCATTGGTGTGGGTGCCACAGAATGCTGCATGGATTCTATTACTCATCCTTCGATGGCAGGTGCAGATCTGGAGGGGTGACGATGTGCTTGGCGCACAATATGACAGTCCTCCTTTGCAGTGGTCAGATGAGATGTGGTCAACCAGAACCTTAACAGCAAGTATGCCTGCCTTCACATTCTCATGAAATCTAGCTTTGGACTACTGCCTTATCTGAATGCCTTCCACAAATCTGCATATGGCACAATTCGATTATCTGGCCAAATGGACACTACAGTGAGTCCTCTTGCAAATTCTGTGAGGTGCCAATAATACTGTCTTGAACGAGAACATGGCATCTCAGTGCCCTTCACCATGATGACTCTACTTTAACACTATTCATATCCCTTGTATACCCTACCAAGCCTGATAAGAGTACTAAACATGAATAGCACTAATGCACTCTGCTGGTTTACAGAGAATTGCAACTCTAATCATGGCTTCTGGGTGCTTCACGATTTTTGTCAGGTAGTCTATTTCTTTTCCCCGTGCTTTCAATTCTTATAATAAAAAACGAGTGTTTTACTGAAATTTCAAAATATGGGAAGAAATTTGATGCTATGGCCATCATACTGTTTATGTCGTCCAATGCATTTTCACTACATGATGTTACTGGTCAAAGCCAATGGCTACTAGCACAATTTCCCTTTTATCCATTTGATGGCAATTTAGTTACAAGCAGGTGAACCAAAGTATGTGAGAGCGAAATAATGTAATGCTACCTGATGTCTACTTTTGTGCCATATATAACACAGCCAGTCATATTTAACACACGTTTTGTTGTTGTTGTTGTGGTCTTCAGTCCTGAGACTGGTTTGATGCAGCTCTCCATGCTACTCTATCCTGTGCAAGCTTCTTCATCTCCCAGTACCTACTGCAACCTACATCCTTCTGAATCTGCTTAGTGTATTCATCTCTTGGTCTCCCTCTACGATTTTTACCCTCCACGCTGCCCTCCAATGCTAAATTTGTGATCCCTTGATGCCTCAAAACATGTCCTACCAACCGATCCCTTCTTCTAGTCAAGTTGTGCCACAAACTTCTCTTCTCCCCAATCCTATTCAATACCTCCTCATTAGTTACGTGATCTACCCACCTTATCTTCTGCATTCTTCTGTAGCATCACATTTCGAAAGCTTCTATTCTCTTCTTGTCCAAACTGGTTATCGTCCATGTTTCACTTCCATACATGGCTACACTCCATACAAATACTTTCAGAAACGACTTCCTGACACTTAAATCTATACTCGATGTTAACAAATTTCTCTTCTTCAGAAACGATTTCCTTGCCATTGCCAGTCTACATTTTATATCCTCTCTACTTCGACCATCATCAGTTGTTTTACTTCCTAAATAGCAAAACTCCTTTACTACTTTAAGTGTCTCATTTCCTAATCTAATCCCCTCAACATCACCCGACTTAATTAGACTACATTCCATTATCCTCGTTTTACTTTTGTTGATGTTCATCTTATATCCTCCTTTCAAGACACTGTCCATTCCGTTCAACTGCTCTTCCAAGTCCTTTGCTGTCTCTGACAGAATTACAATGTCGTCGGCGAACCTCAAAGTTTTTACTTCCTCTCCATGAATTTTAATACCTACTCCGAATTTTTCTTTTGTTTCCTTTACTGCTTGCTCAATATACAGATTGAATAACATCGGGGAGAGGCTACAACCCTGTCTCATTCCTTTCCCAACCACTGCTTCCCTTTCATGCCCCTCGACTCCTATAACTGCCATCTGGTTTCTGTACAAATTGTAAATAGCCTTTCGCTCCCTGTATTTTACCCCTTCCACCTTCAGAATTTGAAAGAGAGTATTCCAGTTAACGTTGTCAAAAGCTTTCTCTAAGTCTACAAATGCTAGAAACGTAGGTTTGCCTTTTCTTAATCTTTCTTCTAAGATAAGTCGTAAGGTTAGTATTGCCTCACGTGTTCCAACATTTCTATGGAATCCAAACTGATCTTCTCCGAGGTCCACTTCTACCAGTTTTTCCATTCGTCTGTAAAGAATTCGCGTTAGTATTTTGCAGCTGTGACTTATTAAACTGATAGTTTGGTAATTTTCACATCTGTCAACACCTGCTTTCTTTGGGATTGGAATTATTATATTCTTCTTGAAGTCTGCTCGTTCAGCACATCTGATGTCACACATCTTCCAACAGCCAACGAGCGTTGAATACTTTTCTGAGCACTCTACTGTGAATCTCGTAACCAGTGCGCGCATTAAACATAATCATATTGCGTTATTTGGTGAATTTTTATTCCATTTGTAGTGAGTTGTCGTGGCCTAAGGTGGTAGTAAACGAAAAATTCTCCATAAACAAGCAAGAGAGACAATTTACAGGATACATGATTTCTGCAAGCGCGAAGTATAAAATGGTGGACCTATTACGAATGTTGCCAGATCTCAAAAACACACTGCAAAAGTAAGTGGCGCCTGCTCGAGAACCGTTCAGCAGTAGCCTATGAAGATAATTTATCTGTCCAGACCAGTGGACGTCCAGTTTTCTGATCGTCAGGAAAACGTCTCAGTCGTGAGAAGCCTGTCACAAATTTCGACAAAGACGTTCTAAGGTGAATTGTGCTAAATGTATAAGACAGGCGAATTGCCAACAGAATCGTATCATCCCTAGCCCGGCTGATAAACAACTGCTGGAACGTACGATGTTTATGCAGGATGGCGCTCCACCCCATATTGCTAGACGCGTGAAAGATCTCTTGCGCGCGTCGTTTGATGATGATCGTGTGCTCAGCCGCCACTTTCGTCGTGCTTGGCCTCCCAGGTACCCAGACCTTAGTCCGTGCGATTATTGGCTTTGGGGTTACCTGAAGTACTAGTGTATCGTGATCGACCGACATCTCTAGGGATGCTGAAAGACAACATTCGACGCTAGTGCCTCACCATAACTCCAGACATGCTTTACAGTGCTGTTCACAACATTATTCCTCGGCTACAGCTATTGTTGAGGAATGGTGGTGGACATATTGAGCATTTCTTACTATGTTATGCTAATTATTGCTATTCTGCTCATATGAAGCGCCATCTGTCGGACATTATTTGAATTTTTGTATTTTTTTTGTTCTAAGAAAACCCCATGTCATTCCAAGCATGTGTGTCAATTTGTACCTCTCTATCCACATTATACCCCCCATGAACCATGGACCTTGCCATTGGTGGGGTGGCTTGCGTGCCTCAGCGATACAGATAGCCATGCCGTAGGTGCAACCACAACGGAGGGGTATCTGTTGAGAGGCCAGACAAATGTGTGGTTCCTGAAGAGGGGCAGCAGCCTATTCAGTAGTTGCAGGGGCAACAGTCTGGATGATTGACTGATCTGGCCTTGTAACACCAACCAAAACAGCCTTGCTGTGCTGGTACTGCGAACGGCTGAAAGCAAGGGGAAACTACAGCTGTAATTTTTCCCGAGGGCATGCAGCTTTACTGTATGGTTAAATGATGATAGCGTCCTCTTGGGTAAAATATTCCGGAGGTAAAATAGTCCCCCATTCGGATCTCAGGGCGGGGACTACCCAGGAGGACGTCGTTATCAGGAGAAAGAAAACTGGCATTCTACGGATTGGAGCGTGGAATGTCAGATCCCTTAATCGGGCAGGTAGGTTAGAAAATTTAAAAAGGGAAATGGATAGGTTAAAGTTAGATATAGTGGGAATTAGTGAAGTTCGGTGGCAGGAGGAACAAGACTTTTGGTCAGGCGAATACAGGGTTATAAATACAAAATCAAAACGGGGGAATGCAGGAGTAGGTTTAATAATGAATAAAAAAATAGGAGTGTGGGTAAGCTACTACAAACAGCATAGTGAATACATTATTGTGGCCAAGATAGACACGAAGCCCACACCTACCACAGTAGTACAAGTTTATATGCCAACTGGCTCTGCAGATGATGAAGAAATTGAAGAAATGTATGATGAAATAAAAGAAATTATTCAGATAGTGAAGGGAGACGAAAATTTAATAGTCATGGGTGACTGGAATCCGGTAGTAGGAAAAGGAAGAGAAGGAAACGTAGTAGGTGAATATGAATTGGGGGGGAAGAAATGAAAGAGGAAGCCGTCTGGTAGAATTTTGCACAGAGCACAACTTAATGATAGCCAACACTTGGTTCAAGAATCATAAAAGAAGGTTGTATACATGGAAGAAGCCTGGAGATACGGACAGGTTTCAGATAGATTATATAATGGTAAGACAGAGATTTAGGAACCAGGTTTAAAATTGTAAGACGTTTCCAGGGGCAGTTGTGGACTCTGACCACAATCTATTGGTTATGAACTGTAGATTAAAACTGAAGAAACTGCAAAAATATGGGAATTTAAGGAGATGGGACCTGGATAAACTGAAAGAACCAGAGGTTGTACAGAGTTTCAGGGAGAGAATAAGGGAACAATTGACAGGAATGGGGAAAGAAATACAGTAGAAGAAGAATGGGTAGCTTTGAGGGATGAAGTAGTGAAGGCAGCAGAGGATAAAGTAGGTAAAAAGACGAGGGCTAGTAGAAATCCTTGGGTAACAGAAGAAATATTGAACTTAATTGATCAAAGGAGAAAATATAAAAAATGCAGTAAATGAAGCAGGCAAAAGGGAATACAAACGTCTCAAAAATGAGATCGACAGGAAGTGCAAAATGGCTAAGCAGGGATGGCTAGAGGACAAATGTAAGGATGTAGAGGTTTGTCTCACCGGGGGTAAGATAGATACAGCCTACAGGAAAATTAAAGAGACCTTTGGAGAAAAGAGAACCAATTGTATGAATATCAAGAGCTCAGATGGAAACCCAGTTCTAAGCAAAGAAGGAATATATAGTTCCATTAGAACTACTGACAGCCTTGGGAGAGCCAGTCCTGAGAAAACTCTACCATCTGATGAGCAAAATGTATGAGACAGGCGCAATACCCTCAGAAGAATATAATAATTCCAATCCCAAAGAAAGCAGGTGTAAAGGAAACAAAAGAAAAATTCGGAGTAGGTATTAAAATCCATGGAGAAGAAATAAAAACTTTGAGGTTTGCCGATGACATTGTAATTCTGTCAGAGACAGCAAAGGACTTGGAAGAGCAGTTGAACGGAATGGGCAGTGTCTTGAAAGGAGGATATAAGATGAACATCAACAAAAGTAAAACGAGGATAATGGAATGTAGTCTAATTAAGTCGGGTGATGCTGAGGGAATTAGATTAGGAAATGAGACACTTAAAGTAGTAAAGGAGTTTTGCTATTTGGGGAGCAAAATAACTGATGATGGTCGAAGTAGAGAGGATATAAAATGTAGAGTGGCAATGGGAAGGAAAGCGTTTCTGAAGAAGAGAAATTTGTTAACATCGAGTGTAGGTTTAAATGTCAGGAAGTTGTTTCTGAAAGTATTTGTATGGAGTGTAGCCATGTATGGAAGTGAAACATGGACGATAAATAGTTTGGACAAGAAGAGAATAGAAGCTTTCGAAATGTGGTGCTACAGAAGAATGCTGAAGATTAGATGGGTAGATCACATAACTAATGAAGCAGGCAAAAGGGAATACAAAAGTCTCAAAAATGAGATCGACAGGAAGTGCAAAATGGCTAAGCAGGGATGGCTAGAGGACAAATGTAAGGATGTAGAGGCTTGTCTCACCGGGGGTAAGATAGATACAGCCTACAGGGAAATTAAAGAGATCTTTGGAGAAAAGAGAACCACTTGTATGAATATCAAGAGCTCAGATGGAAACCCAGTTCTAAGCAAAGAAGGGAAAACAGAAAGGTGGAAGGAATATATAGTTCCATTAGAACTACTGACAGCCTTGGGAGAGCCAGTCCTGACAAAACTCTACCATCTGGTGAGCAAAATGTATGAGACAGGCGAAATACCCTCAGACGTCAAGAAGAATATAATAATTTCAATCCCAAAGAAAGCAGGTGTTGACAGACGTGAAAATTACCGAACGATCAGTTTAATAAGTCACAGCTGCAAAATACTAACACGAATTCTTTACAGACGAATGGAAAAACTAGTAGAAGCCGCCTCGGGGAAGATCAGTTTGGATTCCGTAGAAATATAGGAACACGTGAGGCAATATTGACCCTACGACTTATCTTAGAAGCTAGATTAAGGAAAGGCAAACCTACGTTTCTAGCATTTGTAGACTTAGAGAAAGCTTTTGACAATGTTGACTGGAATACTCTCTTTCAAATTCTGACGGTGGCAGGGGTAAAATACAGGGAGCGAAACGCTATTTACAACTTATACAGAAACCAGATGGCAGTTATAAGAGTCGAGGGACATGGAAGGGAAGCAGTGATTGGGAAGGGAGTGAGACAGGGTTGTAGCCTCTCCCCGATGTTATTCAGTCTGTATATTGAGCAAGCAGTAAAGGAAACAAAAGAAAAATTCGGAGTAGGTATTAAAATCCATGGAGAAGAAATAAAAACTTTGAAGTTTGCCGATGACATTGTAATTCTGTCAGAGACAGCAAAGGACTTGGAAGAGCAGTTCAACGGAATGTACAGTGTCTTGAAAGGAGGATATAAGATGAACATCAACAAAAGTAAAACGAGGATAATGGAATGTAGTCGAATTAAGTCGGGTGATGCTGAGGGAATTAGATTAGGAAATGAGACACTTAAAGTAGTAAAGGAGTTTTGCTATTTGGGGAGCAAAATAACTGATGATGATCGAAGTAGAGAGGATATAAAATGTAGACTGGCAATGGGAAGGAAAGCGTTTCTGAAGAAGAGAAATTTGTTAACATCGAGTGTAGATTTAAATGTCAGGACGTTGTTTCTGAAAGCATTTGTATGGAGTGTAGCCATGTATGGAAGTGAAACATGGACGATAAATAGTTTGGACAAGAAGAGAATAGAAGCTTTCGAAATGTGGTGCTACAGAAGAATGCTGAAGATTAGATGGGTAGATCACATAACTAATGAGGAGGTATTGAATAGGATTGGGGAGAAGAGAAATTTGTGGCACAACTTGACTAGTAAAAGGGATCGGTTGGTAGGACATGTTCTGAGGCATCAAGGGATCACCAATTTAGTATTGGAGGGCAGCGTGGAGGGTAAAAATCGTAGAGGGAGACCAAGAGATGAATACACTAAGCTGATTCAGAAGGATTTAGGTTGCAGTTGTTACTGGGAGATGAAGCAGCTTGCACAGGACAGAGTAGCATGGAGAGCTGCATCAAACCAGTCTCAGGACTGAAGACCACAACAACAACAACATCTACATTATTCCGTGATTTATTAAGTTTACAAATTTATACAGACTTTTTGATCACCCGGTACCTGAATATTCGCTTGAGCAATGCAAAATGTGCCTGTGTTGCTGAGCTCAATCCAGTATTAACAGCATTTGAAAAATCTGGTCTTGTACCTTGTATTAAATACATCAAACTTGCAACCATTTCTCGATAGAGATGACTTACATAGTATGCATCCTGGGTCAGTGGGTAAAGATAATGGTTTTGCCTCCACCATACTATATTTCTCTAAAATTCTTTTCACATATGCAGCCTGATTTATTTGAACATGGTTGCCAAATTTCTTGACTCGTAATCCCAAGAAGGAATCAGCCTTTTCTACATCGATCTGAAAACGTTTACTCAACTACTCAATAAACTTAGTTGTTGCATCATTAGAGACTATGGCCAATTCATCATCAACCTGAAACAGCAGTACCAGGTTTTCACCACAGAACATTCGTGGATCTGAGCAGCTCTCCCGCATATTACTTTCATAAGAAATTTAACAAGACATTCATACCAACATTTTGGGGGTTGCTTCAAACCATAGTCTCTTCAGTAATTTACATAGACGTCCTGTACTATCGACAAAGCCTTATGGTTGATACATGTATATTTCCTCCTTCAGAATACTGTTGAGAAATGCCATCCTTACATCAAGTTGCCTTATACACAAATAATGCTGAATTTCAATGCTCAACATGGCTCTCATCGTCTCTAATCTTGTAACAGTGCTAAACATGTCAACATAATATATTCCAGAACGTTGAGTATATCCTTTTGCCACCAGTCTATCCTCATATAGAACTGCTTGATTATTTTGATTAATTTTGTACAAAGACCCATCGACATTCAGTCATTTTGTTTGTTCAAGTTTTGTCTTATTTTATTTTAGATCACTCATTTTTTCCTCCAGTGCTTATTTCCATTCTTAGAAATTTTCTGACTGTACTGCTTGTTTACAGTTCGATGTCTCACAAAGAAGCAACAGTCTTGGTTGGTGGGCTGAATCTTCACAGTAACATGATTGTTTCTTCAAATTTCGCCGTTCGCGTAAATTGTAGCTTCCTTTGTTCTCATTTCTTGCTTCCAAGTTGCTTCCAGCTTGTCTTTCAGTGTCATGTGGGTGATTAGTTACTCTTATATCACTTATTGCTGTAACTTGGTTCATACAATCCCATTGACTATCCTCTTCAAATGGGTTCAAATGGCTCTGAGCACTATGGGACTTAACATCTGAGGTCATGAGTCCCTTATAACATAGAACTACTTAAACCTAACTAATCTAAGGACATCACACAAATCTATGCCCGAGGCAGGATTCGAACCTGTGACCGTAGCGGTCGCGCGGTTCCACACTGAAGCGCCTAGAAGCACTCGGCCACACCAGCCGGCTATCCTCTTCAAAATCAGCATTTTCATGTTCATTTTCTGTAATATTTTCATTTTCATCTCCATCTCATATATCGACAATCCTTTTAGTCTCTTGAGTAACAGATTTCTATAATTCTCTGCAGTTGAATTTTACATCTCTGCATACATACACACACATCTTTTCAGGAAAGTGAATACGGTATCCACAGTAATCATAGCCAACGACATATCTTTTTAAAGATTTAACATCAAACTTCCTCCTTTTTTTTGAATCCAAGCATAGCATGGATGTATGTAGAGCAGAGCCAAGAACGTGCCACTTCATGAAGTATTCTGTTTCCCCACTCAGGAACGCCATTCTGCTGAGGAATAAATGGTCCGGTAAACGAATGTTTCAGTCGATTTGAGTCAGCAAACTTATGTACATCTTTATTAAGGAATGGCCTGCCACTGTCCGTACGTAATTCTTTCACTGTAACATCAGCCTGAGTCTTCATAATTTTAATGGACAGTCGTAATTTTTCTTTAAATTCAACTTTGTGTCACAAAAGGTGTGGTATTCTAAACTGGAAAAATCATCCTTTAGAAATTGCAAAGTTTCGATGAGCCCTTAAATCATTTTCTTCCATTGGTCCACAAACATATGCATAAATTAATTCTCCACATTTAGTGTGTTTTTGCACTCTTTCACCAAACATTAACAGGCGATGTTTGCCATACACACGTCCTTCACAAAAGCTGCACTAAAGCTCTGTTTCTATACCAGGATCCTTCAAAAACTGGTGCACATAGTGTTTACTTTGAAGACCCATTTTTTATACTATCTCTTGAAAGTCTCATCAGTTTCAACAACACAAGACTTTCCTTGATGAACAACCCTAACATCTAAACGATAAAATTCATTTTCGACACTGGATGTAGCAACAGCAATTGGGATATTGTTTACAGGATCTATAAGGAGAAAACCAAATGTCTTCGAAATATCTTTCTGTCTATCTTTATCTATTGAACACCTGTACGTGACTTCGATCTGTACCAAATGCTTCCATTTGCACACCATTCTTGGCTCTATTCATCTTACTCGAAGTTTCAAAAGGTTCATATGTAATGTACCAATCAAATAGATTTGTTACGTGATGCGTCGCACTTCTGTCAGTGAATCGCTCATTGCAGTCTAGTGAATTTACATTTACAGAAAAATTGTTGCGTCCTACCATTAAAACTTTTTACTCAGTTCTTGAAGTAACCCTATGTATGCAACTAAGACTTCCTCACTGTTCCACTGATTTTACATATTTTGACAACATAGCACAGTTTTCTCTTTTGTCTGTCGTAGTACATGCATTTCACCGATGGCTCTTTCTCTTACACTTGGAACAAACCAACCCTGTTTTGATTTTCTGTCTTCATTCCCTTTATAATGAGACTTTTTAACGCGTCAGCTTCAGATAAAGATTGTTTGTGTCTTGGTTGTTGTTTCTTAGTCTTCATTTTCGACATCATTGCTGTAACAACAGTTTCGTCATCACAATCTGTTATCCTCAGTTCATATTTGAAACACCGTCTTTGTTACTTATTCCACTTCTTCTCTTCAGTAGGTAAATCGAGCAGCTTTATATAAATGTAAACGAACTCTTTGGGCAACGTTTCATAAATCGTGCACAGAGGACACCATCGTCAATCGGCTTTTCTAACAATGAAAGTTGAGTTTGTACTTCGTCAGGTTTAGCTACATGGCCTTGTATACTATCAGATGCCTTCCACACTGTTATGAAATTTGCATCGAAGCAGATCAATGTTTTCAGCTGAGTGAACACCATAAATTTTACTAGCTTATCCCAAATCTCTTTAGCAGTCTTGCATTCTCTAACACAAATAATAATAATAATAATAATAATAATAATAATAATAATAATAATCCCCGTGGAGGCCCGGGAAAAGAATAGGCCTCCGGTATGTTCTGCCAGTCGTAAAAGGCGACGAAAAGAACAAACCACTAATAGGGCTAACCCCCCTTTTAGTGTGATTAGTTGGTTCAGGACAGAACTAAAGAAGCCTCGGACAAGCGCCGTCATGGTCGGGGACGACGCTTGAACCCTATGCCCGCCCACAATGGTAACGACACTGCTAGCCAACTGGAAAATGATTTAAATCCAAATAGAGGTGTTTTGCAGGATATGCTTCCTGCAACCACCCTAGAAGGAAAACAAAGACAGAGGATGAGATGGTCAGATGAAGTTAATCGACACCTCATGTTCTGTTATTACCAAGCAACAAACCTAGGAACCAACACAACTGGATACAGATCACAAGTATACACAACATTTATTACCAGATACCCAGAATTAAAATTTTTAACAGAACAACGACTAGCTGATCAGATCCGTGTAATAATCAAAAATAGCAGGATACCCCAGTCAGAATTAGAAAACATCAAACAAGAAGTACAACAAATACTGGAACAAAATAATGTGCAATCAGAAGAAGAAGAAAATACAGTAATGGACTCAAACATCCCAGAGCAAACAAACAAAGAACAACACGCACCAATTAAACAATCAGAGGAAAACGAAATCTTAAGACAGCCACCAGAACAAGCACAAATAGAACACGAAGTGACACAGATGCTAGATATAGAAGAAAAATTTCAGCTAACATATATAGAATACAAAGACACAAATACAGACATTAGAACATTCTTGCATAGACCACCAAATAACCCACAAGTCGAAACAACAATAAAAACTATCAACACAATCATACACAACAAAATAAATGAAAACACAACTATGGAAGAGTTACAACTACTGGTTTATATAGGAGCACTCACTACACTAAATATACACACTAGACAGAGATCAGAACCAACCAACACACAGAAGAAACCCACAAAACCAGCATGGCAACACAGGCTACAGATCAGAATAGAAAAACTGAGAAAAGACATCGGACAGCTAACACAATTTATAAGAAATGAAATCTCGGAAAAAAAACGAAAAAGGTTAGGTAAAATCTCACAACAAGAAGCGACAGAGCAATTAGACGAAAAGAAGCAGAAATTACAAGCATTAGCCAAACGACTCAGAAGATACAAAAAAAGTGAAAATAGAAGGAAACAAAACCAAACATTCAACACAAACCAAAAGAAATTTTACCAGACAATAGATAACACACACATTAAAATAAACAATCCACCAAACATAACAGACATGGAACACTTCTGGAGCAACATATGGTCAAACCCGGTACAACATAACAGGCATGCACGGTGGATACAAACAGAAACAGACACATACAAGATGATACCACAAATGCCTGAAGTGAAAATTTTGCAACATGAAGTCACCCAAGCAATTAATTCTACTCACAATTGGAAAGCCCCTGGAAATGATAAAATAGCAAATTTCTGGTTAAAGAAGTTCACCTCAACACATTCACATCTAACTAAATTATTTAACAGTTACATTGCAGACCCATACACATTCCCTGATACACTTACACATGGAATAACTTATCTGAAACCTAAAGATCAAGCAGACACAGCGAACCCAGCTAAATATCGCCCCATAACATGCCTACCAACAATATACAAAATATTAACTTCAATCATTAAACAGAAATTAATGACACATACAACACAGAACAAAATTATAAATGAAGAACAAAAAGGCTGTTGCAAAGGAGCACGAGGATCTAAAGAGCAACTGATAATAGATGCAGAGGTGACATATCAAGCTAAAACTAAACAAAGGTCGCTACACTACGCATACATTGATTACCAAAAAGCTTTTGATAGTGTACCCCACTCATGGTTACTACAAATATTGGAAATATACAAAATAGATCCTAAATTGATACAGTTCCTAAACATA
Source organism: Schistocerca nitens (assembly GCF_023898315.1). NCBI lineage: Eukaryota > Metazoa > Arthropoda > Insecta > Orthoptera > Acrididae > Schistocerca > Schistocerca nitens. The sequence continues at coordinate 485,230,874 of NC_064622.1, read as the reverse complement.
GTAATGAAAAATTGGAAAACCACACTTAATATCCAAATAAATTCAAATAATATCACATCACAGCCAATACAGATTAAGCGTGGAATATACCAAGGAGACTCATTAAGTCCTTTCTGGTTCTGCCTTGCTCTGAACCCACTATCCAACATGCTAAATAATACAAATTATGGATACAATATTACTGGAACATACCCACACAAAATCACACATTTGCTATACATGGATGATCTAAAACTACTGGCAGCAACAAATCAACAACTCAACCAATTACTAAAGATAACAGAAGTATTCAGCAATGATATAAGTATGGCTTTTGGAACAGACAAATGTAAGAAAAATAGCATAGTCAAGGGAAAACACACTAAACAAGAAGATTACATATTGGATAACCACAGCGACTGCATAGAAGCGATGGGAAAAACGGATGCCTATAAATATCTAGGATACAGACAAAAAATAGGAATAGATAATACAAATATTAAAGAAGAACTAAAAGAAAAATATAGACAAAGACTAACAAAAATACTGAAAACAGAATTGACAGCAAGAAACAAGACAAAAGCTATAAATACTTATGCCGTACCAATATTGACCTACTCATTTGGAGTAGTGAAATGGAGTAACACAGACCTAGAAGCACTCAATACACTTACACGCTCACAATGCCACAAATATAGAATACATCACATACATTCAGCAACAGAAAGATTCACATTAAGCAGAAAGGAAGGAGGAAGGGGATTTATCGATATAAAAAACCTACATTATGGACAGGTAGACAATTTAAGAAAATTCTTTATAGAACGAGCAGAAACTAGCAAAATACACAAAGCAATCACTCATATAAATACATCGGCTACACCACTACAATTTCATAACCACCTCTACAACCCTTTAGACCACATAACATCAACAGATACGAAGAAAGTAAATTGGAAAAAGAAAACACTTCATGGCAAGCACCCGTATCATCTAACACAGCCACACATCGATCAAGACGCATCAAACACATGGCTAAGAAAAGGCAATATATACAGTGAGACAGAAGGATTCATGATTGCAATACAGGATCAAACAATAAACACCAGGTATTACAGCAAGCACATTATTAAAGATCCTAATACCACAACAGATAAATGCAGACTTTGTAAACAACAAATAGAAACAGTAGATCACATCACAAGCGGATGTACAATACTAGCAAATACAGAATACCCCAGAAGACATGACAATGTCGCAAAAATAATACATCAACAGCTTGCCTTACAACATAAACTTTTAAAACAACAAGTTCCTACATACAAGTATGCACCACAAAATGTACTGGAGAATGATGAATACAAATTATACTGGAACAGAACCATTATAACAGATAAAACAACACCACATAACAAACCTGACATCATACTCACCAATAAAAAGAAGAAATTAACACAACTAATCGAAATATCCATACCCAATACAACAAATATACAAAAGAAAACAGGAGAAAAAATTGAAAAATACATCCAACTGGCTGAGGAAGTCAAAGACATGTGGCATCAGGATAAAGTTGACATCATACCAATTATAGTATCAACTACAGGAGTCATACCACACAATATCCACCAATACATCAATGCGATACAGCTACATCCAAACATATATATACAATTACAGAAATCCGTAATTATTGATACATGTTCAATTACCCGAAAGTTCCTAAATGCAATATAACATGTACCGTACAGCAAAAAGGAAGTGACGCTTGATAAAGGTCCGCGTCACTCCATTCTTAACCAGACTTCTAAAAAGTCTGAGAAAGTAAAGAAATAATAATAATAATAATAATTTTATTGTCTTTAAGCCATTACAGCAATAGACAAAGTCATACATATAATACAATACAGTACAGTACATGCTATAAAAGGACAGAATTGTTAAGAACTTTACAGTTTAATATCACAGGTCATGAAATCCTTTACATTGTAGAATGGGTTTACAACTAACCAGTCATAAAGTGTTTGTTTGTATTGTTGCTCTGGTAAATTTTGTATACCTTGTGGAAGTTTGTTAAATTATTTGTGGCCCATAAGTTCATAACTGTTAACTGATTTTGACAGTCTGTGGTAGGGCGTATAGATAGAGCTGTTTGTCCTAGTGCTGTAACAATGTATATTTGCCCTGCGTTTTACTTTAGGTAAGTTCTTTTTTGTGTAGATAAAACATAATAAATATATAGGTTTATTACTGTCATGATTTTTTGTTGAGTAAACAAAGGTTTACAATGAGCCTTGTATGGTGAGCCTGTAATTATCCTAATAGCTTTCTTTTGCAGCAATAGTATATCATGCACACAAGTGGAGTTTCCCCATAAAATAATGCCATAGGATATGATGCTTTGGAAAAATGAGTAGTAAGATACTCTAACATAATTTTTAGGTACACAGTGCATTAATCGCATTAACAAATAGATTACCCTAGACAATTTACCGCTAATATACTTAATATGTGGATTCCAAGAAAGTTTATCATCCAAATATACCCCCAAAAATTTAACACAACTAGGATCATCTGATGGAAACTTGTCTTTTAAACTAAATACCATCTGCTGGGTTTTGCTTTCATTAAGCAAGAACCCATTTGCTTTAAACCAGAGTGAAGCTTGCGCAATTGTCTCTGTAACACATGTTTTAAGGCTATTAAGATCATTACTGCTGTTCAGAAATGTTGTATCATCAGCATAGAGTACTGTTCTGGATTTGATAAATGATGGCAGGTCATTTATCATTATTAGGAAAAGGAAAGGGCCCAGCACAGATCCCTGCGGAACACCTACCTCAACTTGTTCTATACTGGACATTTCTTTCCCAACACAGACGGCTTGCTTACGGTTTTGTAAATATGATCTTAATAGCTTAAGGCTGTTACCTTTAACACCGTAAAAGTCCATTTTTTCGAGTAGTAGTGTATGTTCTACACAGTCAAAGGCTTTGCTTAGGTCACAAAAAGTCACTTGGGCAAAGCATTTATCTTCAAATACTTGATGGATGTATTTAACAACATTGTCTATGGCATCAATGGTTGACAGGTTTTTCCTAAAGCCATACTGTGATCCACTTATTAATCCTATGTTATCAAAGTAAACAGATAATTGTTGGTAAATTATGCATTCTAGAACTTTTGAGAAAACTGGGACTATGGATATTGGCCTGTAACTTGAGACAGAATTTTTATTTCCTTTTTTATGTACTGGAACTACCCTAGACAGTTTAAGCTCATCAGGGAAAAAACCCTCCAGTATACACTTGTTTATACAATATGTTAGGGGGTACACTATACAGTCTATTACTTTCTTAAGCATGTTACAAGACAGGTCATATATGTCTACAGTGTCTGATGATTTTAACTGCTTCACTATTCTTAACACAAAACCAGGTGAGACCTCAAAAAAATTGAAGGTACTTGTGTTTGTTGATGACCTAGCAATATTTTTTGACAGTAACTGTGATGAGCTGATTTCAGGTTTAATTATAGCACTTCCTACTTCCTCAACTGATTTAATAAAAAAGTCATTAAATTCCTGAGGAGAGATACTAATTTTGTCACTTCTTTTATCTTTGGCGACACTATTTATTAGAGTCCATGCTGCTTTGCATTTATTGGTGGATTTCTCAATACTTCTGAGATTGTGTGCTTGTTTGGCTTCCACAACTGCTTTTTTTTACTCATTCCTAGATCTAACATAGGCTAGTTTAGCATGGTTGGTTTTCAGATTTTTATAAATATTGTACAACAACATAACTTGATTTTTCATAGTAGACACTGTTTTGTGTACCATGTATTTTGTCTATTTGGAACTTTTGCTTTTAGGACTCTGTCAGTTACTTTGCATTTCTTTATTGGTATGCAGTCATTAAAGTGTCCCAGAAATGCTTTGAGAAACCTATCAAATAGTACCTTTGCTGGCAGATAATTGCTTAGAGTATAATGTGTCTCATCATAACACAGGCCAAACCAATCTCTGTTAGAAAGGGACGTACGAAACCTGTCAATTTTCTCATCTGTGACTGGTCTAGTGACCACAACTTCTGGGACAAACTTATTTACATAACTCTTATCAAGAGGGAACCTACTTGTGTAATTTAAAGATACTGAATCATGATCAGAATATGGAAATACTGTCACAAAACATGATTCTTCTGTTGTTTTAAAATTTACAAATATATTGTCAAGACATGCATGTTCTCTTGTAGGTTTGTTATTGACTGAATGTAAGTTGCACTGTCTTAGTAGGTTTTGGAGTTCAGTGACAGTACGTTTTTGTGTTGTGACATTGAATTCAGCATTCACATCTCCACCTATCACAACATCATAATGTATCCATCTAGTATCTGTAAGTACATGTAACAGCAGGTCCAGTTTTTCTAAAAATACATTGGTTATACCCTTAGGTGACCTGTACAGGGAAATTACAACTTACTTAAAACTGTCTATTACTATACCAGCAGCTTCAAAGTTCTGTTCATCACACAGAAAATCTAGATCTAATCTATTGAATGTACCGCTAAATGACTTGTTAACAGGCTTCGTGTCAAGCGATAGAATTAGCCATTTCCTTGCTTTTGCACTAGGCCTGATCCATTTAGCAAGATCAGTTTCATAATTTTGTCCACTATCTTCTGACCTAACCATCTCAGCATTATGACGTCAAAGATTTCGTCACATTCTCAGGTAGTTCTCATTATGATTCTCCAAGTCCCTTAAATTTCTTCGCCAGTGAGTTTTTCAGTTTGTTGTCTTTCGTTGGACATTGTCTCGTCTTTTACACTGCTACAACGTCAAATTATCGTGGAAATCGGCCAAAACTGTGGCGCTTTGTGAAAAATTTATCGACCATACACATCTGCTACCAAGTTGACAAAATAGCAAATGCCGTTTTGAAACGAAACATTTATTCGGAAAACCACAAAAGTACAGCAAAACCCAGTACCACCAGTGCATACATGCGGTAACACCCAACTTGCACACTGTCATGCCAACTTACGCATAAGTTACGAAAGTTAAAAGGTGCTCTACTTTTGCTTCCTCCCACCATGGCCTACGACTTTCAGCAGCTGCCACTTGGTGAATCTGCTCTCCTTCTACTCTTATTCGTTAGACAGCACAGGTCTAGAATTGTCTGTTTATGCGTCATGCCAAATAAGTGCGCTTGTTCTTCAATTAAGTAAATAAGCACATTATAAATTGCCAAAATATTCTTATGAAATGCTACAGCAATATCAAAGCGATCATTCTTCTATGCCATGCAGTGAGAGGCTGGTTTGGGCTAAGTGAGATAAAAGGGTTAAAACTAAGGAATGGGGTGCCGCAAAGTTCGGTCTTGGGTCCTCTGCTGTTCTTAATATATATTAATGACTTGCCATTCTATATTCACGAAGATGCAAAGCTGGTACTTTTTGCCGATGATACAAGTATAGCTATCACACCCAACAGACAAGAATTAACTGGTGAAATTGTAAACAATATTTTTCAGAAAATCATTAAGTGGTTCTCTGCTAATGGGCTCTCATTAAACTTTGACAAAACACTGTATATACAGTTCCACACAGTAAATGGAATGACCCCATTAATAAATATAGACTTTGATCAGAAATCGGTGGCTAAGGTAGAATATTCAAAATTTCTAGGTGTATGCATTGATGAGGGGTTGAACTGGAAAAAACACACTGAGGATCTGCTGAAACTTTTGAGTTCAGCTACTTATGCTATTAGGATCATTGCAAATTTTGGCGATATACATCTGACTAAATTAGCTTACCATGCCTATTTTCATTCTCTGCTTTCGTATGGCATCATATTCTGGGGTAACTCATCATTGAGTAAAAGAGTGTTCATTGCACAAAAGCGTGTAATCAGAATAATTGCTGGTGCTCATCCAAGATCATCCTGCAGACACTTATTTAAAGAGCTAGATATCTTCACTGTAGCCTCACAATATATATATATATATATATATATATATATATATATATATATATATATATTCACTTATGAAATTTGTTATTAACAGTCTGAAAGAATTCAAAAGTAATAGCAGTGTACATGGCTACAACACCAGGAGAAAGGATGATCTTCACTACTCAAGGTTAAATCTAACTTTGGCTCAGAAGGGGGTAAATCATGCTGCCACAAAAGTCTTTGGTCACTTACCTAATAGCATCAAAAGTCCGACAGATAGCCATATAGCATTTAAAAGGAAATTGAAAGAATTTCTTAATGACAACACCACCTACTCATTAGATGAATTTTTGAATATAGCAAGTGGATAATTTCCCAACCTCCACAAAAAAAAAAATGTTGAGTGTCATGTAATATTTTGTGTAATGTAATATCTTGTATAGACACCTTTTATTAACCTGACACGTTCCACATCATTACGAAGTGTCGTATTCATGATCTATGGAACAGGTACTAATCTAATCTAATCTAATCTAGTGTTTTTTGTGGTCTTTAGTGCAGTACGTTTCACACTGAATGTGTGAACCTTACCAGCAGTGAAGGTATCACTGGAAAATGCTCAAAAGATCTGTTAAAATACGTTTGTGGAAACTGTGAACTGATTATAGATGACGAAATCTCAGAGGACCAATTTTATACATTAGACAGCAAGGTGATGTTGATTTTGTTGCGTTAGTGAGTAATTTTAATAAAATAGTGAAAAAACATACCAGTGATAACAAACAAATAAAAGAAAAGCTTTATATTGTGATTACCACAAGCTATAGGCTAGAAATGTTGTTGTCAAATAGTGAAGAAGCGTCTCAGTCTTCGATAAATGTGGAAAGACAATGTGTGAAGGTTGCTGAAACTAATGTGCCATATCTTTCGACCGAAACTGAACACATTAACAAGCTAATCTGATGCAAAATCCAGATGCAAGACTGGAGGCCGTCATAGAAGCAGCATCTACCACTATCGCCAGTCAAAACAGTACCATAGCAAAAAGCCTGCAAAACCAAAGACAAGTGACGCTGATGAAGATCCAAACGTTGCTGCAGTGGCAATAAGTTCAAGTTTAATTAACGAGTACGTCAGTGAAACAAATCTATCATTGACAACAACCCGAATACAGACATTAACAAAGTGCTGGACGTAAATTCTGTTGATTAATCACACAAATCTAAAGGCTGTCACTTCAATTACACATCTAGCGATTACCATTAAGAATGGCTAAAATTGGAATGATGACATAGGTTATGTTATGGGGAAGGCGAACGAAAACCTCCGTTTTATTGGCAGGCCACTTATGAATTACAACAAGTCTACTAAAGAGACTGCCTAAACATCACTTCTCCATCCTCTTCTGGATACCAAGTAACATTGATGGAGGTCATCGAAAAAGTTCAGAGAAGGGCAGTTCGTTTTTTATTACTGTGAAATAGGAGAGAGAGTCACTGATATGATATGCGAGTTGTGATGGCAATCATTAAAACAAAGCTGGCTTTCGTAGCATGATATGTTTTCCGAAATTTCAATCACCAACTTTCTCCTCCTATTGTGAGGACATTTTACTGACGATAACTTGTATAGGACGAAATGATCATCATAATAAAATAAATGAGAGCTCTCACAGAAATACCTAAGTGTTCGTTTTCCTTGCATGCAGGTCGGTAGTGCAATGGCAGAGAAATAGTTTGAAGGTAGTTCAATAAACCGCCTGCCAGGCACTTAAGTGTGAATTACAGAGTAATCACGTAAATTAGATAAAGGGGGTTCCACGAATGCCCTCAACAGACCACAAGATCCAAAGAAAAGACATTTCATCTAAACTGTTGGAGCAGTTTTAGGCCAATGAAGAGGCCTTTCTAAGACAGATTAAAGCTCTCTTGCAGCACCTGCACACCACAACAAGGAGGAGTCCTACAACATGAGCCCATGACACTGCATGGCGAGACCACATAAAGTGATTAACTACAAGAATGACAACTTGAAACTGTTTACAAGGTAAAGTGAACAGATATGCTTCTGGGTACAGAATGTGCTTGAAGTGCACACAACACAAGGTAAGACCACGAAACATCTCGCTGTTCAGGCCACTCAAGGATTCTCTATGCTGGACACAGTTTGAAGATGACAAGAGCGTAATTCTTGCAGTCAAAACACACCTAGGAGCACAGGGCAAGGGCCTTTGCCAACACAACATACATGGTCTTACACAACATGGTGTAACACCCCCAAGTAGACCATGTTCAGAGGACACCACAGCAAGGTGGTTCATGGTACTTTTGGGGAATGATCAGAAGTGCTGTGATACAACTTCCACTTGCCAGCCCAAGACATCAGTTGATGAAAGAGAACTTGAATAGAACTGACAATGGCAAGCAGCTCCAGCTGCCATGCATGTACTCCTGCATTGTTGACACTGCTTACATTACTGACACAAATGAATATGCATCCTGTGCTATATAACGATTATAGAGATACATGTGTTACAACTCCATCAAGCAGAAAATTTAATTTTTTGAAATAGTTCTTTTTGGTATAAAAATATTTAAAAGATAGAAAATTGAAAAATTCAGTTAAAATTGCAGAATATTTAGTTAATTACTTCTATATATATTGCTAAATATTGTTAAATTATTCCTAAAATCTTAGTTATGATTAATTTCCATACTAAAAAAAGCGAGGCAAAGTAAAGTATCTAAGCTCATCACACAAAATCCTAATTTAGTAAATGCAGTCTGAAAATAAATGGAGATGTTAAAAATTGCTCTATATGCATTTCACCTGATGGAGTTCAAATTTCTGAAATAGTCAAAAGTATGCCTAGTGCACTAGCTAAAGTTTTTGTATGTGCAATCCTGGACACATAAAAATTAGCTATTGTATCATTCTGCCTTCATTTCCTTTGTACATACAAATGCACTAATATAAATCAATCTTTATGCTGTAATTTGTACATAACCATAATCAATTAATTAACTCCTTCTCTGGTAAACCCAAAACCCTCCAACCGCCTCTCCCCCACCCCACCAGGTAACTGGAGGCTCTGTGCCGTAGAGGAAGGATCTCACAACAGGAAATTCAATGACATAGCAGAGGGTATATTGTTTATCTACAAAAAGTTCAGTTTTTAAGGGTTGGACCACTCTTCCTCTTTATTTTCTGCTGTTTAGCAAGATGCAGATCTTGTTAAATACGTCGAAAAGAAATAATTAAATCGATCGCTTTTGATTGCTAAGAATTTGTCAGGAAATCGATCACAGAATGGAATATTAAAACAATTGCAGTGCTTTTTTATTCTGATCACGCATGGAAATGCTGAATAGGCTTAGTTTATATTTGCTGTTGGAGTCAGGGATGTTCGAAACCCACCATCACTTCCTGCAGACAGACAAATTACTAGAATCTCAGCCGGAAACTATTTTTTACAGATCGAGAAACATACATACGTCATACTGCACTGACAGTTAAACCCTGCAAAAATGGTCTAGCACAGCAACGAAGATCAAAACCGACCAACGTCCTAATTATAGATCACGTTACTAAATATCACTGAACACGGCCACATATCAGCCTCATTCAATCTCGTGGCCCCCAAACAAAGCATCAAGTTGTTGCATTCTGTTGATTGGGAAATTCCAGACTCGCTTCCCATCCCTTTCTTTCCCAAGAACCCAGTCTCTGATTGTCTGAGTGAACCAACGTCCTGAAACATGTAGACAGAGGTATGCATCTCTCCCGAGAATACAGTGTTCCTATTCGCAAATGCTGGTAACAAAGAGAGAGTTGATGCAATTTCGATATCAAAAATAGAGTGAAATAAGCCATTTGCACTGCCCTTTCAATTTAATTGTTTAAAAATTTACAGGTGTCAAATGGATCGCTTCAAACGCCCACTTCCAGCTTACGATGATCATTCTTCGTAAAAAAAAAAAAAAAAAAAAAAAACTTACTTTCAACGATTGATTACCACACACAAACATGAGGCAAGTCAAGTAATGAAATTCCCACCACAATTAGATCTAAGCGCTAAATATATCCAAGCTCTTGTATGCACCAAGGTTTGAGACCACAAACACCCTCCTACATCCGTTCCACTAAACACAGTACACTGGTCAGACTGGAATCTGATGTTGCGATAGAGTTTTTTCAAGTGCAGTAGAAGTCCTAAATTGCTTCTCTCTGCTACCTTCGGAAGAAGGAAGATGAGAAAGGTTCTAATGAGTGATACGATGGAGACAACAGCAAATACCACTGCAAGACAGAGTCCACTCTATTGGGAAGTACTAAACAAGACACACTTAAACCACAATCCAGTCTGTTGGTATTGGAGATCAGTATCAGTCGGAAATTTGACGTCGCGATTGGTTGCTTCAAGCTCTATAGAATTCCTAAATTGGTTCTCTCCACTACATTCGGAAAGAGAAATGTCTACTGCATGCTAGGACAGAGACAACAGAAATACTATTGCAAGATAAGAGTCCACTGCCCTGTATTGAGAAACACTAAACACGACACAGTCCGTAGCAGTAGTTCTCATGACTAGATGTCAGAGATAGCTGAGAACATTTGCATATTCCGCGCGGTCCTGTCCCGAGGTCCACAAGTCCTCATGTACACCGCCAGCACCGCATAAAGATGTCGCTGAAAATTACCGCCGTGTCCTCAGCCGCAGTCGTGGACGGGCGTGAATGCCAGAGTTCTCCACCCCCAGCCATGGGGGTATCAGAGGATGATTGGAGTGGTAGGAATTCGGAAGTTATCAATATGTCCCTCATTTTGAATCTTCTCTCTCACTTAGCACACACACTTCCACTTCTGTCGTGTTCATCAAGCACACTGGTCACCTCGCCAGCCCTCGCTGCCGTGAGCAAGATCAGACAGACAGCACATTCATTGTACACGTCAAAGCCTGAGCTAATCCGTTACATCCCGTGGCCGACTCCTCGTGACGGCCCTAGCAGGCAGACGTGGTGCACTGACAAACAAGCAGCTGCGCCTTAGACGTCTACAGTAGCTCTAAACAATTCCACCCCAATATAGACCCGCCAGTTTAAAAAGTCTACTTTACCCAATATGGGACAACGATGTTGTTAACCATACAGTGTGATTCAAAAAGAATACCACAACTTTAGGAATTTAAAACTCTGCAACGACAAAAGGCAGAGCTAAGCACTATCTGTCGGCGAATTAAGGGAGCTATAAAGTTTCATTTAGTTGTACATTTGTTCGCTTGAGGCGCTGTTGACTAGGCGTCAGCGTCAGTTGATGCTAAGATGGCGACTGCTCAACAGAAAGCTTTTTGTGTTATTGAGTACGGCAGAAGTGAATCGACGAGAGTTGTTCAGCGTGCATTTCGAACGAAGTATGGTGTTAAACCTCCTGATAGGTGGTGTATTAAACGTTGGTATAAACAGTTTACAGAGAATGGGTGTTTGTGCAAAGGGAAAAGTTCTGGACGGCCGAGAATGAGTGATGAAAATGTAGCACGCATCCAGCAAGCATTTGTTCGCAGCCCAGGAAAATCGACTTGCTGAGCTAGCAGAGAGCTGCAAATTCCACAATCAACTGTATGGAGAGTCCTACGAAAAAGGTTAGTTATGAAACCTGAACGTCAACTACCCGAGGCGATGGATCGGCCGCCAGGCAGCCCGTGACAGAGCACTTCATCACTGGCCTCCAAGAAGCCCTGATCTCACCCTCTGCGATTTTTTCTTATGGGGGTATGTTAAGGATATGGTGTTTCGGCCACCTCTCCCAGCCACCATTGATGATTTGAAACGAGAAATAACAGCAGCTATCCAAACTGTTACGCCTGATATGCTACAGAGAGCGTGGAACGAGTTGGAGTATCGGGTTGATATTGCTCGTGTGTCTGGAGGGGGCCATATTGAACATCTCTGAACTTGTTTTTGAGTGAAAAAAAAACCTTTTTAAATACTCTTTGTAATGATGTATAACAGAAGGTTATATTATGTTTCTTTCATTAAATACACATTTTTAAAGTTGTGGTATTCTTTTTGAATCACCCTGTATAACTCGAATTTTTCACGCGAAGTGTAGCTTCCTCCCGTTTATACTAGTTATTTTCGTAAATAGAACAAATCGGGCAATACACGCGTCTTCACGTCGATAAAGTATCGTTCCTTGTTGTGAAAATCCTGTACAGGACTATGTCATAGACTATATTCCCTCTAAGTATTCTTTCATCAAGTAGAAAAATATCTTTTCTTATCTGGCGCGTCCTGGCATCACTGGACCAGAATATTAAACTCATTTTTGGCTCATGACGGAGTGCTAAGATCTACCACTGTCACAGGACCCCTTCTAACTTTCGAACTCTCTCTTAAGGCAGCCAAATGTCTCGGCACATACGAAATCTCTTAAGGTAACTTCACATAGAAGTTGTCAAAACTACGTATCACATTATAAATTCGATAACACATCTGATTTTATTGTGACGGTTGTCTCTCCCTGTATAGGTGGACGATGGAAATATCGTTAAAAAATAGCTGCAACGACAGAAACACTAAGTGAGGAATCGTATCTGTGGTGTCCTAGTCATCGCCTACACTCGCCAGGCGGCATATCACTGATATCAAATTGACAGGCTAATTAATTAAATTGACCATGAGAGTCACTTTGCATGGAAAGTAATTTTTCTTTTTAAGTAGTAGGATCTCACCGTCACCGCACATAAGGAACGGTCTTGGTTCTACAGGCTCAAGAATCGCTGACAGCGTTACGGTTTCTGGTGGAAATGCTGCCAGTGATTTGGAATCGAGTCTCTATATTCAACCACATACTTCCGTTGGGATCCTATGGAGACATCCTTTAACAATTACAGCCACTGGTGAATAATATTCATGCCACTCTCGTATCTCGAAACGAGTCACCTTTTTTGAACCCATCTGCTACAGAAAAACTCCAACGTGGTTTTAGACAATTTCTCTGCTTCTTGTAACTGTTCCTCAGTCGGCTTTGATCTTCGTTGCGGTGCCTTGACGATAGAGACACCCACGGGAGGCTCCAGAGGGTGGCTACTATACCGCACTTCATTCAATTCATAATTTGTAGACCACTTTTGTAGGGTTTAACTGCCAGTGCAGTATGACTGATATATGTTTCTCGACCTGTAAAATGTAGTTTGCACCTGAGATTCTAGTTATTTGTTCGTCTGTAGGAATGGATGGTGTGTTTCGAAATATGTCATGAATTTTAGATATATGATTTTTCAATTTTCCCCCTTTGCTTAGACACCTGTGTGCTTCGAAAGGTGAGGAAAATAAATAATAAGAGCCTTAACATCCCTGTCTCTGGCAGCAAATATAAACTAGGCCTACTCAGCAGAACAGAAAAGCGCTGCAATTGTTTGAATATTCTATACTGTGATCGATTTCCTGAGAAATTCTCTGCAATCAAAAGCGATCGATTTAACTACTTCTTTTCGATGTATTTTACAAGATCTGTATCTTCCCAAACTGCAGAAAATGGTAGGCAAGAGTGATCCAACCCCTAAAAACTGAACTTTTTGTAGATAAACAATATACCCTCTGCTATGGAACTGAATTTCCTGTTGTGAGATAGTTCCTCGCCGGCACAGAGCCTCTAGTTTCCTGGTGGGGTGGGGGAGAGGGGAGAGGAGGGTTTTGGGTTTACCAGAGAGGGAGTTAATTAATTGATCAATGAAATTAAGTAGTCAATCAAATTGATAGAGTTGGAGGGGTATTCGTATAATTCAGGCCACAAAGTGTACTTGTATCAGCGAAGGTGAGGTGGAGGTTTGGAGGTTTCCCAGCGGGTTGGGAAGAGGAGGGAGAGGGGTAGGGGGAGGTTTCTCAGAAGGAAAGATTATCCCCAGGTGGCCTTAGTCCTCTTATGGGAACAATAGGTTTTCAGCGAAGATTCATGTTGGAGATGCATTTTGAGTTCTTGTACACTGGAATCCACTGACAACCTTTCGGTAGCTCTTCCTCCTGGGGGAAACGGCTCCAGTTTTACCAGTTGGAAAGTGCACATTTTTGTATGCAGCAAAAATGCTGTTTACTTGTCCTGATATTCGTCTAGCACGCCGCCAGTTATTGCAATTACATACAATGCACAAATTCTCCACCCCAGCACATGACTGGTAACTGTTTACATAAACACTGTTATTTTGTTTCTCACTATAAAAAGTCTAGATGTTTGTGTACTTGATATCTTATTTCCTATGGGTTTTACTATTTACTGATTTCCTGTCCAAGTCATTTGACCTACAAAAATTTTTCTGTTTACCAGTCACATTTTTTTACAAATTTCATTTAATTTACTTTCAGCCTTTTAAACTATGTTTTAGAGTCTGGGTGTTGGGTTTATATGTCATGAAGTAAATATTTCACGTACTTATATACACATAAAAGTCAGGTCAGAGAAAAGTCATTACTACAAGTCAATATGTAAAGTATGTGAGTGCAAAATAGCAAAATACCTACTTTTAGAAGTGATTCAGTTTCAAAATAAACAAATGCTCATCAAAGGGTGAGGAGGAAAAAAACCTCTAGTTACAAGTTTCATGTCAGCAGTACACTACCATTCATGTTGTTTTACCGAATTTTGTTTAAGAGTACTACTGATGTTTACTTTGTGAATAGACTAGTGCATTATGTACATGCATGTGATTGTGTTGAGTATAGGTGGTACATGTCACACAGTACAATGTATCTGTATAAATGTCTTCATTTATTGACAGGACATCATTCTCTGCCATTTTACCCATTGGCTCAGTGTTATTAGTTCATGGATATCTTTTACTCTCATCAGAAAATACACTGAAGCGCCAAAGAAACTGTTATAGGCATGCACATTCAAATACAGAGATATGTAAACAGGCAGAATAGGCCATTGCAGTTGGCAACTCCTATATAAGACAACAAGTGACTGGAACAGTTGTTAGATCGATTACTGCTGTTACAATGGCAACTTATCAAGATTTAAGTAAGTTTGAACGTGGTGTTACAAGTGGCGCACGGGCTATGGGACACAGCATCTCTGAGGTGCCGATGAAGTGGGGATTTTCTTATATGGCCGTTTCACGAGTGTACTGTGAATATCAGCAATCTGGTAAAACATAAAATCACCGACATCGCTGCGTCCAGAAAAAGATCCTGCAAGAATGGGACCAATGACAACTGTAGAGAATCGTTCAACATGAGAGAAGTGCAACCCATCCACAAATTGCTGCAGGTTTCAGTGCTGGGCCGTAAACAAGTGTCAGCATACCAACCATTCAACGAAAATCATCGATGTGTGCTTCTGGAGCTGAAGGCCATCTTGTGTACCCTTGATGACTGCACAACAAAAGTTTACACCTCACCCGGGCCTGTCAACACCGACACTGGACTGTTGATGGCCTCGTTTCAAATTGTATCAAGCAGATGGACGTCTATGGGCATGGAGACATGAGTCCATGGATCCTGCATGTCATCAGGGGACTGTGCAAGCTAGTGGAGGCTCTGTAGTGGTGTGGGGCATGTGCAGTTGGAGTGATAATGGAACACTCATACTCTTATGGATTTATGGACAGCCCTGCAGGATTCATGGTGTCACTTGCCTCCAGCACTATTTCATACATTAGTCGAGTCCATGCCACGTCGTGCTGGAAGAAAGAGCAGAGATCGAAAAATACCTTTATTGTTTCTTAACTGTGCTAATCTTATCAGGATCTTGTTAGGATATTACATGGACTAAAAAATTGATTTCCTCTCTTGCAAACTTAGATTTTTGTAAATTTGCAGTTTCTCCTGCTTGTGAGAAAGTCTTTAGTGTTCTCTCTAGAATGTGTAAATGCCCATCCCAAGTATTTGTTGCTATGTCATCAACACACAGTGCTGAACTTTCTAGCAGTTATGGACCTAGTACAGCGTCTAAAACAGTGATGAACACTCCAGAATTAACATTAAGTTGAAAAGGTAGGACACAAAACATAAATTATGGTGCCATAGGTAAAGGCCATATGTTTTCTAGATACTGGTGTCAGTTTTACGTGCCAATATGAACTTTTTCAATCAGTACCTGTAAGGTGTTTGACACCATGGAATTTTTGTGACTGCTGATCAAGGTTTTCAGCACTTGTGCATATAGGTACAATTACGCATGTCAAAAAAAGTTTTGCACCACCCCAGTTCCCAGAACTTCTGAAGATAGTCGTTGACTCTGGGTATTGTCTCACAGACACAGTACCTTTGATTGTTCAGAGATGTCACTAAACCCACCCATAGATGTAAACAACCATGCATGAGCAGAGCTTATTAGGCGGACGGGGTCCGACAGCCAATCAGTTCCAGTCATTCCACCAGGCAGGAGGTGCACATCTCGTATTGTTTATAGTTCAACCATGCCTAGACGGTCAATACCGCTGTTCGATAGCGTCGGCATTGTTGCTTTGTGCCAGGAAGGGCTCTCAACAAGGTAAGTGTCTAGACGTCTCAGAATGAACCAAACCGATGGTGTTCGGACATGGAGGAGATACAGAGAGACAGGAACAGTCGATGAAATGCCTCGCTCAAGGAGCCCACGGGCTACTGTTGCAGTGGATGACTGCTACCTACGGATTATGGCTCATAGGAACCCTGACAGCAACGCCACCATGTTGAATAATGCTTTTCGTGCAGTCACAGGATGTCGTGTTACGACTCAAACTGTGCGCAATAGGTTGCATGAAGCGCAACTTCACTCCCAACGTCCATGGTGAGGTCCATATTTGCAACCACCACACCATGCAACGCAGTAACAACATGCCGAATGGACCGCTCGGGATTGGCATCACGTTCTCTTCACTAATGAGTGCCACATACGCCTTCAGCCAGACAATCGTAGGAGACGTGTTTGGAGGCAACCTGGTCAGGCGGAACGCCTTAGACAAACTGTCCAGCGAGTGCACCAAGGTGGAGGTTCCCTGCTGTTTTGGAGTGGCATTATGTGGGGCCGACATACGTCGCTGGTGATCATGGAAGGCGCTGTAACCGCTGTACGATACGTGAATGCCATCCTCTGACCGATAGTGAAATCATATCGGCAGCATACTGGCGAGGAACTCGTCTTCATGGACGACAATTCACGACCCCATCGTGCTCATCTCGTTAATGACTTCCTTCAGCATAACGACATGGCCAGTATGTTATCCAGGCACGAAACCTGTCGAACATGCCGGGGATAGATTGAAAAGGGTTGTTTATGGGCGACGTGACCCACTAACCACTCTGAGGGATCTACGCCGAATCGCCGTTGAGGAGTGGGAAAATCTGGACCAACAGTGCCTTGATGAACTTGTGGATAGTATGCCACGACGAATACAGGCATGCATCAATGCAAGAGCACGTGCTACTGGGTATTAGAGGTACTGGTGTGTACAGCAATCTGGACCACCCCCTCCGAAGGTCTCGCTGTATGGTAGTACAACATGCAATGTGTGGTTTTCATGGGCAATAAAAAGGGCAGAAATGATGTTTATGTTGATCTTTATTCCAATTTTCTGCACAGGTTCCGGAACTCTCGGAACCGAGGTGATGCAAAACTATTTTGGGGGTGTGTATAACATACCTTGTTGTTTCTTTGTAGCTACTGTAGATCCAATCACTTTATTGCTTATAAGTTCCTTTCAGTCTGATATTTCATCTTTCTTTACATGATGGGTAACGTTATGACTGGCATCATTGGTTAAGAATTATATGCGATAGTTCTGGAAGTAAATGCCGTGATGTAACTTTAATCTGTCAATTACTTCAATCTTTTCGCCATCGTCTGTCAAGAAACATTTTCCTAAGGAGACATCAATTATGCATCTCTCTCTCAAAAAATCTATCAGGCAGTAAGTAACTAAATGATCAATTACTAGGTTTGGCCATTCTATCACTCCAGTCCCCAGCTTGTCACAAAAACCAGCATCCTAATCCCACAGGACGTAACGCCAACTGCGCTCACGATTTCTTGTTTGTGAACAGGAAAATTTGGAACGAGGCCTAACTCCTTTATCGTCTTATAGAATTTATATGGTATAGCATTTATTTATGTCCCCAGTCTCTAAAAGAATTGTAGTTTGACCACCCACCCACGATAGCTTGTGCTGCGGCATTTATCACACTACGCTTTGACGCCGATCTTGACGTTTGGTGTTCATGAGAGCTTCTGTCTCCTGCAACTCGTGAGCGTGTATTTCAACCTTGGCGAAGAGACCTTCTCCCTCCGCGAAAGGTCCACTGTCCGTGTCTCGTGTACCACTAGCTATCAAAAATTATGCAAAATTGTGATATTAATGAACAATAGCTCACACACTATAAAGGAAGAGTCTAATTCTATATATTTATCACAAATTAACATCGCAAAATTAGCGGCGACGATCTTATTTATTTGGGTGTTAGCCAAAGATCCTTTAAAAATGTGTAATCAGGTTTCGCGCTCAAAACACTAACCAATAACATCGCTGATGTTATTCCCGCGCAATTTTCAGTGAAAGGGCGTCTCGTGGTACAGGTCTTTGTGTGGGAAGCCGGGCAGGTT
Source organism: Schistocerca nitens (assembly GCF_023898315.1). NCBI lineage: Eukaryota > Metazoa > Arthropoda > Insecta > Orthoptera > Acrididae > Schistocerca > Schistocerca nitens. The sequence goes on along the minus strand of NC_064622.1, from coordinate 485,212,355 downwards.
TAGGGTTTTTGTTAGCAAGTGTTCCACATTGCAGTCAAAATGTTCGAAGCAAGACTTGTGCAGAGTTCAATCCTGAAGAAAGTTTTGGAGGCAATCAAAGAATTGCTAAATGAAGCAACATTTGATTGCTCAGATTCCGGTATACAGCTACAAGCCATGGATAACTCTCACGTCAGCTTGGTTTCACTCAATATGAGAAGTGACGGATTCGACAAATATCGATGCGATAGAAATCTGTCGATGGGAATGAATTTGGCAAGGTAATGTATGTTGCGTGTAAGCTAGAGAAAAACTAGTTTTTATACTTGATGTAGAGGAATTACGTTTTATTAATTGTCTATCTCATAAGTTATTTTCAATCACATTGCATTGTTCAGTACCCTCTTTCTCTTCCAGTTTAACAAAGATTTTTAAATGTGCGTCAAACGATGATATAGTTACCATCAAAGCCCAAGATAATGCCGATACAGTAACTTTTGTCTTCGAATCTCCTAATCAGGAGAAAGTCTCAGACTATGAAATGAAACTGATGAACTTGGATCAGGAGCATTTGGGAATTCCGGTGAGTGATACACCGACCAAATTTTTAAGTTTTCACTTGATGTGCAAGAGAGGGAGGTTAATTGAAGTTTCCAAGTTTGTCAAGGAAAGTAATTTATTTATCCATGCATCATATTTAGATAGACATTTCATGGAGCTGTAACCATACGAATTTGTGTACACATCTGCATAGAGAAATACGAGAAAAACATTTTAAATTTATAAATGACGATGTTAACAGGAAAGGTTCTATTTACGAGTAGCCTATCCTGAATGCCACATTACAGAACAATTATGTACATTTTGACAATATGGAAACACCATTTTGAATTGAATCTTCATGGACATGCTGCACCAGAAAAAATTTTCCGCTGTAGAATTTCATTATCAGAGAAAGATAAAGTGATAGCAAAGATGAATGTTAAAAATTATAGGATAGATTGTTACATGGAATACTGAAGTGTTGAAGGATATTGGGTTTTACTACATAATACTGTCATATTTTAGGGCAGCTCTGACTTCATGAACCCAGAAGAAGATAGATTCGTATCAGTTTATGTAGTTCTTGCTGACAATTGTTAAAGTACCATTCTTGCTGACAATTGTTAAAGTACCAGAAGTTCTGACTTTGATCACAGTGTGCATATATGGCCTACTTACTGGATGTGTAGTTAATAACGTTAAATTGTTAAAGTATTAAACTGGAGCATGCACGACAAACCAGTAGAAAAATATTTGCTTTATCATATCTTACATAGAAAGGGTATTTTGTGCCACCTCTGATCTTCTGTAGTTCCTTATGTTTATTGAAAGTATTTCCGTATATTTACTTCTTGGATTATGCAGTAACAGATAACTTTAATAAAACTAAATATTTTTAATTTTTTGTTAGATTGTGTGAATTTGTTTTCTGAGACAGAAGCATTAGTTAATGTCATCTCGGGAAACCATGGTCAAACAGTATACATATTTTTCTTTGTAGCTAGAGATAAATATGTGGTACTTGGGAAATAGATTTTTACAGTCTTACATGCTACAGTCTTGTGCCTCATTGTATGTCAAATAGAGACTTCGTAATTTTACTCCTGAGTACAGGAATTACAGTTATTGTATGTAAATTGTATGTTGGATCCCCACTGCATTTTTCAGTATGGCACGGACATAAAATTTAGTCTTGACTACTGGGCAATTTAACACCACCAGATGTTCTGCTTTTGCCAACTTGTATTAATTGTCACCTTCCAACCTAATCAAGACTACAGGCTGCACTACAGATAAGTCTTTCACAATAAGAAAGACCCTAGGGGGGTTGGCATGGAATTTCAACTCAATTATTGAACTACAAAATTGTTGAGGCTTTCGTGGCCACTTGTTGACAAACTGCCTATTGGCTTCTGTCTCGGGTTCTTCGGCCGACGTTCATCTAATGATTTTTCTGACGTTTCGCCAGCACGAGTGGCTGGCATTGTCAAAGCTTCACCCTCCATTGCCGGTGGTGAACTGGAGCCGAGCTCGCGGGCGCAGGCTGTATGTACCTGGCGCGCCAACGTCCGAGGGCTTCTCCGCGGTCATTTCCGGTGCGGTTCTTCTCTTGCTACCTGCGACGGTCGTTCGCTGCAGTACGGGAAGCCAGGATCCGTTGACCTTAAGGCTTTCCTCTTTCTTGTTCAAACTGTTCGCATGTTTTTGTATTTCTACAGCTTCTCTGAACAAGCGCGTGTGATAGTGCTTCTCTACAGCCAGAACTTCCGTGTCGGCGAATTTTATTACATGGTCGGTCTCATTCAGTGCGTGCTCTGCCACGGCCGATTTCTCCACCTGCCCCAACCTGCAATGTCGCTTATGCTCTTTGATCCTGGTGTTAATGGATCGTCCAGTCATTCCGACATAAACTTTTCCGCATGTGCATGGTATGCGGTATATTCCCGACATTGCAAGTGGGTCTCATTTCTCCTTCGCCAATCTAAGACACTCTTTGATCTTCCTTGTCGGTTTGAAAATCGTCTTTACGCCATGTTTGCGCAATATACGGCCGATTCTGTCCGTCACTCTGGGAATGTATGGCAGAAAGGCCGTACCCGACAATTCTTTTTCCGGTTCCTTACTTCGCCGAGGTTTGGGCTCTGTTACACTTCTAATATAATTTGTGGAGTAACCATTGCTCCTCAGGACAGTTTCCAGGTGTTGCATTTCTCGTTTGAGGTGTTGCGGCTCACATATTCGTCCTGCTCTCGTTACGAGCGTACTAATCATGCCTCTTTTCTGGCTCGGGTGGTGGTTTGACAGTTTGTGCAGGTATCGGTCCGTGTGAGTCGGTTTTCGATACACGCTGTGTCCCAGATCTTCGCCGTCCCTTGTGACCAGAACATCTAGAAATGGCAGTTTCTGGGGAATGCGACCGTCGTAATGAAGACCGAAGATTATGAGCAAAAGATCCGAGACCTATTAGATCCGACGACGTACCGAAAACTGAGCGCAGATCCGACGCAACGTATCACACGGAATACGAATCGATTAATCAAGGCGTCTTCTCTGCCGGCGGACATACAGAGAAACCTGCGCAACACAGAAGCCCTACCACCTCGGCTGTATGGATTACCCAAGATCCATAAGAACAACGTTCCACTGAGACCGATCGTTAGCGCTCCTGGATCACCGACATATAAACTGGCAAAACACTTGGCCTCTCTGTTCCAGCCACACGTGGGGAAAACCGACACATACATTAAGGACTCAGGACATTTCATTGAGAAGCTGAAGAAACTGAAACTTGCACCAAACGACATCCTGGTCAGCTTTGATGTTGTTTCGTTATTTACGAAAGTGCCACTCAGTGACGCTCTGGAGCACATCGGTTCAATTTTTCCGCTAGACATCAGAAAGCTCTTCCATGCATGTCTCACCACGAGCTATTTCACGTGGAATGGCGATTTCTACGAACAGCTGGAAGGCGTCGCCATGGGTAGTCCTCTCAGTCCAGTGGTGGCCAACTTCTTCATGGAACAATTCGAAGCACAGGCACTGGACTCGGCGACTTGCAAACCTAAGGTGTGGTACAGGTACGTCGATGATACTTTCGTGGTGTGGAGCCATGGTGAAGAACAGCTCAGTGACTTCCTAAGACACTTGAACAGCCTCCATGCCAACATAACATTTACCATGGAAGTAGAAAAGGACAAGAAACTGCCATTTCTAGATGTTCTGGTCACAAGGGACGGCGAAGATCTGGGACACAGCGTGTATCGAAAACAGACTCACACGGACCGATACCTGCACAAACTGTCAAACCACCACCCGAGCCAGAAAAGAGGCATGATTAGTACGCTCGTAACGAGAGCAGGACGAATATGTGAGCCGCAACACCTCAAACGAGAAATGCAACACCTGGAAACTGTCCTGAGGAGCAATGGTTACTCCACAAATTATATTAGAAGTGTAACAGAGCCCAACCCTCGGCGAAGTAAGGAACCGGAAAAAGAATTGTCGGGTACGGCCTTTCTGCTATACATTCCCAGAGTGACGGACAGAATCGGCCGTATATTGCACAAACATGGCGTAAAGACGATTTTCAAACCGACAAGGAAGATCAAAGAGGATCTTAGATTGGCGAAGGAGAAAAGAGACCCACTTGCAATGTCGGGAATATACCGCATACCATGCACATGCGGAAAAGTTTATGTCGGAATGACTGGACGATCCATTAACACCAGGATCAAAGAGCATAAGCGACATTGCAGGTTGGGGCAGGTGGAGAAATCGGCCGTGGCAGAGCACGCACTGAATGAGACCGACCATGTAATAAAATTCGCCGACACGGAAGTTCTGGCTGTAGAGAAGCACTATCACACGCGCTTGTTCAGAGAAGCTGTAGAAATACAAAAACACGCGAACAGTTTGAACAAGAAAGAGGAAAGCCTTAAGGTCAACGGATCCTGGCTTCCCGTACTGCAGCGAACGACCGTCGCAGGTAGCAAGAGGAGAACCGCACCGGAAATGACCGCGGAGAAGCCCTCGGACGTTGGCGCGCCAGGTACATATAGCCTGCGCCCGCGAGCTCGGCTCCAGTTCACCACCGGCAATGGAGGGTGAAGCTTTGACAATGCCAGCCACTCGTGCTGGCGAAACGTCAGAAAAATCATTAGATGAACGTCGGCCGAAGAACCCGAGACAGAAGCCAATAGGCAGTTTGTCAATTATTGAACTGTTCCACTGTGCACAGCTTGAAAGAAATGTAGGTATGCTATTGGTTATGTTTGTCGATGATGACATAGTGGTATAGAGAGCATAAATTCAATAACAAATTAGCCTACATAGGTTCAGCTAACTTCATGTAAAAGGGTCTGATTTTTCTTCTTAGATACACAACCTGCAAACATCTGCAAAGTGCATGGCAGAGGATATTTCACATTCTATTAGTTATTAGGGACTCTTTCCGTTCTTTTCACGTCTGGATCACTATCGGAATGATTGATTGGATGCCTCAGTGCATGCTGTAATTATTCTAATCTTGTTCTCATGATCCATGTGTGGGCAGTATGTGGCGGGTTGTAGTATATTCATAGTTATCATGTAAAGCTATTTGTTGAAACTTTCTAGATTTCCTTGGGATAATTTACATGTATCTTCACAAGTCTGCCATTTGTTTCTTCAGCATCTCTGACACTCTCCCACAGGTCAAATGAACATGTAGCCATTTGTGCTGCCCGTCTGTTTACTTTCAATATCTCTTGTTGATCCTATTTCCAGTGGGTCTCACACGCTTAAAGTATTCTAGGATGAGTTGTAAGAGTGATTTGTAAGCAAACTCCTTTATAGACTGATTGCATTTCCCCAGTATTCCACCAATAAATCAGTCTACCACCTGCTTTACCTGCAACTGAGCCCCTCATTTCATTTCATATCCCCACAAAGTGTTCCCCAGATATTTGTAAGAGTTGGCTGATTCTGTGACACAGTGATATTGTGGTCATAGGATAATACATTTTTTTTTTGTGGAGTGCACAATTTTACGTTTTTGAACATTTAAAGAAAGTTGCCTATGTTTGCATCGCTTTGAAATCGTACCAAGATCCGACTGAATACTTATGTGCATAAAGCTGCTCAGCTTCTTTCAGACAGTTTTTTATTATAGGTAACTGCATCATCTGCAAAAAGGCTGAGGTTATTATATTAATTGTAGGTCATTGATATACAACCTGAAAAGAAAGGGTCACAGTGTGCTTCTTGGGGCACTTTTGAAGTTACTTCTACATCTGACGATTGCTCTCCATCCAAGATAACATGTTGCATCCTCGCTACGAAGAAGTCTTCAATCCAGTCACAAATTTGACTTTATACACGATATGATCATACTTTGGACAATAAGTGTAGGTGTGGTACTGAGCCAAATGTTTTTTGGAAATAAAGATATATTGCATACCCTAATTGTAGACACGTTCAGTTTTAACGATAGACATGTTCAGTTTTAACGATTTCAGCTTTCTCAACGCCACTGGCGTTAATACTTATTATGCTAATCTTTTCATTGGTAGGAGCATTGAAAACATTTAAGCATTTCTGCTTTTCCTTTGCTAACATCAATTTCAGTTCGTCTTGTTCGCTAGGGACTGGACGCAATAACTTTGGTGCCACTAAAAGCCTTTAAACATAACAAGAATTTCTTTGGCTTTCGTGAAAGATCATTTAACAATATTTTGCTGTGATAGTGATCTTTATCAGACAGCCAAAAGTGTTTCAGTATCTATCTATAGACCACCTTGTTTTACATCTATTATATGGGAGTCTGTTTCTTTGGAAATTTTACAGTGTCTGTCTACCATGGAGGGTCCTTCCCATTATGAACTATTCTACTGGGTACATACCTATCCAGTGCCCCCTAGTGGGTCCGGAGGTAAGAATAGGCTCGAGGTATTTCTGCATGTCGTAAGAGGTGATTAAAAGGAGTTTCACAAGTTTCGGCCTTAATGTGATGGTCCTGTGTAGGGTTTGACCTCCATACTTCAAAATTTTCCTGAAGAACGAACAAATTGGGGAAGGGTGCCTTACATGGTGCACCGTGTCCATTGTGCATTGAGATCTTTAGCCCACTTTCTTGTCGCATGGTAGCCAGTCCGTTGTGGTGGGGCTGCCATGTACCCTGTTGGTTGAAGCCCCCTGACCACACAGGGATTGCTCTGCTGAAGCCTGCGCAGTTAACTCCCCATGTATGCCAAAGGGGTAGATACCCATTCCCCTGGGGCATTAGAATTCCCAGCAATGGGCATTCTGCCAGGTTGGCCTTTGCTGTGGCTGGGTGGCACCTGTGGGGAGGGCCCCTGGTTGGAGTGGGTGGCATCAGGGCGGATGACATGCGATGAAGCTGGCGGTGAAACAGCTGCGGCCTCTAAGCGTTCACAAGCTCAATTCAGTGCACAGAAGTAAGACCCCAAATCAATACCCTCCCTGGCCACACCATGGGAGGAATGTCGGGCTAAGGATGGCAGCGGATCTTATTTGCCCCTGTACCTTGTTTGTTCAAGAGCTGGTGGGGAATCTTTCATGACAATGAAGCCTCAGTTTTTTGTTGAGCGTTTAGAGGACAAATTTGGGGAGGTGGAGGGATTGTCCAAACTCAGATCTAGGATAGTCTTGATCAAAACAGCATCCTCTGCCCAGTCACAGAAGTTACTCGCTTGTGACAAGCTGGGGGATGTTGCTGTAACCATCACGCCCCATAAGAGCTTAAGTATGGTCCAGGGTATCATTTTTCATAGGGACCTTCTTTTGCAGTTTGACAATGAGCTGCACCCCAATTTAGAGCTGCGAGGCGTACATTTTGTTGGGCGTGTCCACTAGGGTCCGAGGGATAATCAGGTTGCCACCGGTGCCTTCATCTTGGCTTTTGAGGGTGATAAATTACCTGAGAAGGTCAAGGTGATGGTCTACCGCTGTGATGTAAAGCCCTATATCCCTCCCCTGATGCGGTGCTTTAAGTGCTCGAAGTTCAGTCATATGTCTTCCCACTTTACTTCCAGCATCACAGGTCGAGATTGTCAACGCCCGTCACATGTCACTACTCCATGAGCCTCGCCTCCCATCTGTGTCAACTGCGGAGAGCACCATTCACCTTGCTCGCCAGACTGCAGGATCCTCCAGAAGGAAAATCATGGAGTACAAGACCCTGGACCAACTGACCTATACTGAGACCTGCATCCTGTACATATGACATCGTCTTATGCTGTCGCTAGAACAGTTCCGGTACCATCAGCTCTGCCAACCCTAGTCACCTCTCAGAGCCAGAAAACACCTGCCCCCCCTTGGTGGTGGGGGCATTTCCCTCCCTATTGCTCTCGCACAACTTACTTCAGGAGCAACAGCCCCCCCCCCTCCCCGCTGCCCACCATTGGGGACATCCATCCCCACTTCTAAGCCGGAGAAGTGGAAGTCTTCTTCGGCTTCTCTCACACTAGGAAGGGGTCCATTGGGTCACTCCCTTCCCAGGTTTCTGCTTGTGGGAAAGATGACACCCACCAGTGGCTGAAGAGCTCAAAAGCAGCTGGTTGTAGGGCTTGATGCTCATCCTCAGTCCTGGAGACTGAGTCAGTGAAGTCCTCCCAGCCAGGGAAACCCAAGGAGCAACAAGAGAAATCCAAAAAGAAGACCCCTAAGACCAAGGAAATTGCGGTGGCACCCACACCACTGGTACCTACAAGCGCTCGATTCTTAGGACTGGTTTTCGACGCTAGATTGATTTGGCTTCCTCATCTTAGTCAGGTTAAGCAGAAGTGCTGGCAGCACCTGATTTCCCTCCCTTACCTGAGCAACACCAATTGGGGTGCAGATCGCTCTACACTGCTGCGGCTCTACAGAGCCCTTGTCCAATCCAGAATTGACTATGGGAGTGTGGTTTAGGGTTCGGCAGTGCCCTCAGTGATGCTTTTACGCGACCCTGTGCACCATTGCGGGGTCGTACTAGTGACAGGGCTTTAAAGAAGAGTCCGGTGACAAGCCTGCTGGTGAGGCTGGGATCCCTCCGTTGCAGATCAGATGTGCACAACTGCTCTCCAGTTACGCTGCACACATTCGTAGTTATCCTGAGCATCCGAATTACCGTCTTCTTTTCCCGACCATGGCAGTCCATCTACCGCATCTTCAGCCCAAGTCGAGGCTAAAGATTGCGGTTCGCGTGCGGTCCCTTCTCTCTGAACTGGAGACCTTCCCTGTACCACCTTACTTGCAGTCCGATCTGCCTCCATGGTGTATGCCACGGCCGTAGCTTCGTTTGGACCTTTCACGTGGCCCTAAGGACTCCATTAACCCTGTGGCTCTCTGCTGTCACTTACTATTGATTCTTGATGATGTGTTTCGGGGCTCTGAAGTGGTTTACACCGACGGCTCGATGGTTGATGGTCACGTAGGCTTTGCATATGTTCGTGGAGGACATATTGAACAGCACTCATTGCCACATAGCTGCAGTGTTTTCATAGAGCTGGCGGTTATATCTCGTGCTCTTGAGCACATCCACTCATGCCCTGGTGCGTCATTTCTCTTGTGTACGGACTTATTGAGCAGCCTACAAGCTATCGACCCTTGCCATCCTCTGGTAGCGTTCATCCAGGAGTCCATCTATATCATGGAATGGTCCCGTCATTCAGTGGTGTTTGTGTGGACCCCAGGACACGTCAGAATCCCAGGCAATGAATTTGCTGACAGGCTGGTCAAACAGGTGACGTGGAAACCACTTCTGGAGATGGGCATCTCCAAAGCTGACCTGAGTTCTGTCTTACGCTGCAGGATTTTCAGGCTTTGGGAGACGGAATGACCTAACAGTATGCACAACAAGCTGTGTTTCATTAAGGAGATGACAAATGTGTGGAAGTCTTCCATGTGGTCCTCTCACAGGGAATCATTTTCCCTCTGCTGGCTCCGCATTGGCCATACATTGCTAACGCATGATTACCTCCTCCGTTGCGAGGACCCACCACTATGTCGCTGTGACTACCAAATGACAGTCGTCCACCTCTTGCTGGATTGCCCAGTTTTAGCTGCTCTTAGGTGGCCCTTTAACTTTCCCAGCTCCTTAACTTTGGTGTTGAGTGACAATGTCTCAGCAGCAGCTTTAGTTTTACATTTTATCTGTGAGAGTGGGTTTTATACTGCGGTGTAGGTTTTAGCGCATGTCCTTTGTCCCTCTGTGTCCTCCACCCTTTTAGGGTGGAAGTTTTAATGTGTGGGAGAGTGGCTGGCTTCTCCTTTTTATTCTCATGGTTGGCAAGCCACTGTAATCTGCTTTTTTGTTTTACTCTGTTCTGTTCCTAGCATCTGTTGTTGTCTTGTCCGCTTTTGTTCCTTTTACGGTTTGTTGCCTTCCATTCGTTCTTGTGGTTTTTCCTTTCTTTCCGTTTTGTGTTATATGTCTCGTCTATTTTATTCTCACACTTGTGGCATTGCTTTATTAGGAACAAGGGACCGATGACCTTGTAGTTCCCCCCCTGCGGGTCCGGGGGTTAGAATAGGCCCGCGGTATTCCTGCCTGTCGTAAGAGGCAACTACAAGGAGTCCCTCCCCCGCAAGGGGATAGTTTGCACCTGCGTCTGGAGACGGACGGTTCCACGACTTATATTTGTGGTCATTTTGGTTTTTCACTTACTCTGGTTTCTTCCTTCCTTTGTTTGGTTCGTTTCTTTGTCCTTCTCCCTCTCACTGTCTTCTTTACTTTTTCCCTTGCCTCCTCCTCCTTGCCTCCTCCTCCTTGCCTCCTCCTCCACCCTCTGGTCTCCGCCTTGACATTTGAGACAGTCTGTCCTTTCTCTCCCTCTCACATTTTTTCCCCTTCTTCTGTCCTCCCTGTGCGTGCCTGAAGGCCGACCCACGCATTCGCACGGGTAGCCGGCGACGGGGTAATGCGTAATTCCTCGCCCTGGGTAGACAAGTAAGGCACGCACGTACACCCTGGTAAAGGCCAGGCCCAAGGAGGGGTGATTGCCTGAACTGACACCTTCCGACCATGCCAATTGGTCCTTCTGTCCGTTTCTCAGGAGGTGTGACCCGAGGTGTAAACATTCACCTAAGGTGGGAGTGCCCTCTGAGGGGGTCCCCACAAGGAAGGAGTGCGCCATTCGGAGATGCTGGCAGTCATGGGGGATTCCTCCGCAACGGATTTCTCTTCTTCTCTCTAGACTTTTGCCCAAAAATGGAAACTTGACTAGCCACCAGTGACAAAAGTACTACCACCTGCCCCAAAGTTCCTCGTAGTTTCTCGATCTGAGGATGGAAAGGATTTTTCATCTGTCAACCCTTTCGTTATCCAGAAGGGTGTAGATGCCATAGCCGGAGCTGTCAAGTCTTGTACCAGTATGTGTAACGGTATCTTGTTGTTAGAAACTCAGAGTGCCTTTCAGGCACAAAAACTGCTTCGGGCTACACTCCTGTACACGTTCCCTGTTTGGGTGGAGGCTCACCGCACCTTGAATTCGTCGCGTGGTGTGGTCTATACTAGATCACTCAACGGATTGACTGACAAGGAGATTGTCTTTCCTCGCTGAGCAGGGCGTGACGGCTGTCCATAGCGTCATGAAAAAGGTCAACAATGATCTTGTACCGACCCGGACACTTTTCTTGACCTTTGATAGTGTTCAGCTGCCGTTGCGCATCAAAGTGGGCTACGAGGTTATTTCTGTTCGCCCCTATGCCCCGACACCTACACACTGCTACCAGTGTCAGCATTTTAATCACACTCGCCAGTCTTGTTCCAATGCGGCTAAATGTGTCACTTGTGGCAGGGATGCCCATGAGGGTGACTGTCCACCTCCGTCTCCTCGTTGTGTGAACTGTCAGGGTGACCATGCAGCGTCCTCCCGCGACTGTCCCATCTACAAGGATGAACGCTGTATACAGGAAATTTGGGTCAAAGAGTGTGTCCACCTCGGCTGCTCGCAAGCTATTTGCTAGTAGGGAGCCCACGCTGCTGCCAGCGGGGAAATACAGTACCGTTCTCGCCTCTCCTCGGACTACCAGGGAGGTGGCAACCCAGACATGCGATCTGACCTTCAGCACTACAGTCGTCCGTTCCATCGACCAGTACTTCCACTAAACGACCTTCCAAGAAGGCTCATAGGAAGCAAAGTTCTCTGCCATGGCGTGTTTCTTCTCCTGCGCCACCCAGCGGTTGCCGCCCCAGCCTGTCATCCGTTTCGCCTGGCCACACCGCTGGTAGCTGAACGTCTGGCTGTTCACCGGCAGAGGAAGCTCCCCCTCCCGGCCATCTTAACAAGATGGCCAACGAACTTATTGAACCAATGGACGATGACTCTCCACCTATTGATAGCGGCGGCAGTGCTCGCTCGAAGCCAGGCCCTCAGCGGCCTTTGAGGTGACCCCTCCTTGCTTCTCCTTTTTCTTCTCACGATGGCACTTCTTCATTGGAATATTCGTGGCATTCGCTCCTACCGAGAGGACTTAAAGTTGCTGCTACGCTTGCACTGTCCGCTTGTCGTAGCTCTCCAGGAAATGAAGCTACGCCCAAGCAATCGAATTGACTTGGCACACTATGCCTCTGCGCGTTTTGACCTACCCCCTGTGGCAGGTATTCCGGCTCATGGAGGGGTTATGTTGCTGGTCTGGGATGATATTTACTATGATCCCATCACATTGCACACCGGCCTGCAGGCAGTTGCCGTCCAATTACTCTCCCCACTTTTACATTTTCCATTTGTACTGTTTACACTCCATCGTCGTCTGCCGTTACCAGGGCAGACATAATGCAAATTATTGCTCAGCTACCTGCACCATTTTTGTTAACTGGAGACTTCAGTGCCCACCATCCCCTTTGGGTCTCTCCAGCATCCTGCCTGAGAGGCTCCCTGTTAGCAGACCTTTTCCACCACCTCAATCTTGTCTGCCTCAATACTGGCGCCCCTACTTTTCATTCGCACACAACTCACACCTATTCCCATTTAGACCCCTCTATATGTACTCCCCAACTTGCACGCCGGTTTCAGTGGTACGCACTTTCTGATACGTATTCGAGCGACCACTTCCCTTGTGTTATCCATCTCCTGCATCATACCCCCTCTCCGTGCTCAACTAGTTGGAACATCTCCAAAGCAGACTGGGGGCTCTTCTCTTCCAGGGCGACCTTTCAGGATCAAACCTTTGCAAGCTGCGATAGTCAGGTCGCACACCTCACGGAAGTCATTCTCACTGCTGCTGAATATTCCATCCCTCACACTACTACTTCTCCACGTCGCATACTGGTCCCCTGGTGGACCGCAGCATGTAGAAAAGCTTTACGTGCTCGTCGACGTGCTTTACGCACCTTTAAACGCCACCCTACGATGGCGAATTGTATCAATTATAAACGATTACGTGCGCAGTGTCGTGTTATTAAAGAAAGCAAGAAAGCCAGCTGGGATGCTTTCACAAGCACCTTCAACAGTTTTACTCCTTCTTCTGTTGTCTGGGGTAGCCTGCGCCGGCTATCTGGCACTAAGGTCCACTCACCGGTTTCTGGCTTGACGGTCGCGAATGATGTTATTGTGGTCTGAGGATGTCTCCAATGCCTTCGGCCGCTTTTTCGCAGAGGTTACGAGCTCCGCTCATTACCACCCTGCCTTCCTCCCCCGAAAACAGGCAGAGGAGGCAAGGCCACCTAACTTCCGCTCCTCGAATTGTGAAAGTTGTAATGCCCCATTCACCATGCGGGAACTCGAAAATGCACTTGCCCGGTCACAGTCCGCCACTCCAGGGCCTGATTCTATTCACATTCAGATGCTGAAGAACCTTTCTCCTGCGGGTAAAGGTTTTCTTCTTCATACTTACAATCGCATCTGGTTTGAGGGGCATGTTCCCACATGCTGGCGTGAGTCTATTGTCCCGATTCCTAAGCTGGGGAAGGACAAGCACTTGCTTCCAGTTATCGACCCATCTGCCTTATCGGCTGTGTCTGTAAGGTGATGGAGCGAATGGTTAACTCTCGTTTGGTTTGGCTGCTTGAATCTCGACGCCTACTTATCAATGTACAATGTGGATTTCGTGGGTGCCACTCTGCTGTTGACCATCTGGTTACCTTGTTGTCCTTCATTATGAATAACTTCTTGCGGAAGCGCCCGACCGCGGCTGTGTTCTTTGATTTGGAGAAGGCTTACGACACCTGTTGGAGGGCGGGCATTCTCCGCACCATGCAGACATGGGGCCGTCGCCTCCCTCTTTGTGTTTGTGCCTTTTTAATGGATCGACAGTTCAGGGTATGTGTGGGTTCTGTCCTGTCAGACGCCTTTCGCCAGGAAAATGGGGTGTGACAGGGCTCAGTTTTGAGTGTCGCTCTCTTCGCCATAGCGATCAATCCAATAATGGATTGCCTCCCAGGTGATGTATCAGGCTCCCTTTTCGTGGACGATTTTACCATCTATTGCAGCGCGCAGCGTACATGTTTCCTGGAGCGCTGTCTTCAGCGTTGTCTTGACCGTCTATACTCCTGGAGTGTTGCCAATGGCTTCCGTTTTTCTGCCGAGAAGACGGTATGTATTAACTTCTGGCGCTACAAAGTTTCTCCCACCGTCCTTACAACTTGGTCCCGTTGCTCTCCCATTCGTGGAGACAACAAAATTTTTAGGTCTTACATTTGACAGGAAACTTAGCTGGTCTCCACATGTCATATTTGGCTGCCATTGTACCCGTTCTCTAAATGTCCTCCGTGTTCTCAGCGGTATGTCGTGGGGAGCGGATCGAACCGTCCTACTTCGCCTCTATCAGTTGATCGTCCACTCAAAGCTAGATTATGGGAGCTTCGTATACTCCTCTGCACGACCGTCCATCTTAACGCCGCCTCAACTCTATACAACATCGGGGTTTACGTTTTGTTATAGGAACGTTCTATACCAGTCCTGTCGAGAGTCTTCATGCTGAAGCTGGTGAATTGCCACTAACCTACCGGCGCGATATACTGCTTTGTCGGTGTGCCTGTCGGCTATTGTCAATGCCCGACCACCCGTCTTATCGTTCCTTTTTTGACAACTCTCTCGACTGTCAATACGGGTTGTATGTCTCTGCCCTGCTACGCCCTGCTACTCCCTGGAGTTTGCTTTCATCTCCTCCTTCAGCACCTTGATTTTTCACTCCCTGCAACCTTTCGAGTGGGCGAGAGCCAATCGCCACCTTGGCTCCAGGCTCAGGTTTGCGTTCACCTTGACCTCAGCTCGCTCCCAAAGGAGGTTACCCCAGCTTCGGTATACCGCTCCCGTTTTGTCGAACTTCGTTCGAAGTTCCTTAATATGATCTTCATTTATACAGATGGCTCTAAGACCAATGACAGTGGCGGGTGTTCTTTTATTGTCGGGGCACACAGTTTCAAATACCGGCTCCATGGCTGTTGTTTGGTCTTCACAGCTGAGCTATTTGCCCTCTACCAGGCTGTTCCTTACATCTTCCGCCACCGACATTCTGCTTATATCATCTGCTCCGATTCCCTGAGTGCCATCCAGAGCCTCAGTGATCCGTATCCGGTTCACCCTTTCGTGCACCGCATCCAACGCTCTCATCAGCAGCTGGCGGACGACGGTTCTCCAGTTACCTTTATGTGGGTTCCTGGCCATGTCGTATCCCTGGGAACGAAGCTGCGGATGCCGCGGCCAAGGCTGCGGTACTCCAGCCTCGGACAGCTTCTTGTTGTGTCCCTTCATCAGATTGTAGCAGGGTCATTTGTCAGCGCATTTTATCGCTGTGGCATGCCGATTGGGCTACACTATGGACAACAAGCTTCGGGCCTTGAAACCTATTCCCACGGCTTGGGCGACCTCTTCACGCCCTTCTCGGCGAGTGGAGGTCGTTTTAGCCCGGTTACGAATTGGACACTGCCGGTTCAGCCATCGCCATCTGCTGACGGCTGCGCCGGTGCCGTTCTGCCCATGTGGGCAATTGCTGACGGTATGCGACATTTTAATGTCCTCTCCGAATTTTAATACACTGCGCGTTGATCTTGGCCTGCCATGTACTCTGGATGACATTTTAGCGGATGACCCAGGAGCAGCTGCTCGCGTTCTTCGTTTTATCCACTTGACAAACCTGTATAAGGACATTTGATTATGCTGTTTTTTAATCCTATGCCTGTTAATGTCTTTTATAGTGTTGTCCCTTTTAGTTGCTGTTTTAACCTTGTGCATCTTGGTGCTTTCCTAACTTAGTCTGGACACTAAATGACCATTGTAGTTGTGTGCCCTAAAAAAAAAAAAAAAAAAAAAAAAAAACCTTGTAGTTTGGTCCTTTCCCCTCTATTTTAAACCAACAACAGCAACCTGCAAGCTCTGCATCTGAGGTTGGGGGTCTCGCCAAACCCTCACACGATGAATATAGACTGCATAGGCAAAAAGTCGGTGGCAGCAGGTGACTGAGGCTTAAACTGCCTCATTGAATGTTCCATGCCTTCCCAGTCTCACAATGACATCCTCCAGTGGAATTGCGGCGGTTTTTTCCACCATCTGGCTGAGCTATGGCAACTGTTAAGCTTTACACCTGCTATCTGCATTGCCCTACAGGAAACCTGCTTCCCGGCAATGTGGACCCCTGCCCTCCGTGGCTATAAGGGATACTACAGGAACCGTAGTGACTGTAATCGAGTGTCAGGTGGAGTTTACGTTCATGTCCTAAACTCAGTCTGTAGTGACACTGTGCCCCTTCAAGCCCCTCTTGAAGCTGTGGCTGCCGGAATAAGGATGATGCAGGAAATAGCTGTCTGTAATGTATATCTTTCTCCAGATTGTGCAGTACCCCTGAATGTATTAGTTGCACTGATTGATCAACTCCCTAAACCTTTCCCACTTTTGGGAGATTTTAATGCCCATAGCCCCTTGTGGGGTGGCAGTGTGCTTACTCGCCGAGGCAGAGATGTCTAAACTTTACTGTCTCAGTTCGACTTCTGCCTCTTATAAAAACTGGAGCAGCCACACATTTCAGTGTGGCTCATGGTAGTTACATGACCATTGATTTATCAATTTGCAGCCCAAGACTTCCCCCGTCTATCTGCTGGAGAACACATGACGACCTGTGTGGTAGTGACTATTTCCCTATCTTTCTCTCACTGCCCTGCTGTCAGGCCCATGGACACCTACCCAGGCAGGCTTTAAACAAGACGGACTGGGATAGTTTCACCTCTGTGGGCACGGTTGAATCTCCACCACATGGTAACATCTATGTCATGGTTGAGCAAGTGACTACAATAATTGTTTCTGCGGCAGAAAACAAAACATGATCCCTCGCTCTTTAGGGTGCCCCCTCCCTCCCCAGTGAAAACAGTCCCTTGGTGGTCGCTGGAAGTCGCTTAAGCAATTAAGGAGGGTCAGCGAGCTCAACAGTGGCGTAAGTGGCACCCTTCCCTGGAGCACATCATAGCCTTTAGACGGCTCCGTGCCCACGTTCGCCAACTTATCAGACGACGGAAGCAGGGCTAACAGACCCCAACAGGTGTTACCATAAACGGCGTGTGGTGTGTTATCTACCAACGCAAATGTTTGCTGAGCACTTTGCTCGAGCCTCTGCGTCGGAGGACACCCCCACCCCCACCTCCCCCCTCACCCCCAAGCCTTTCGCACTCTCATGGCAGCTGGAAGGGAAAGTCCTCTCCTTCACTATACACCACAGTGAAACCTATAACACCCCATTTACAGAGTGGGAACTCCTCAGTGCTCTTGCACATTGCCCTGACACAGCTCCTGGGTGTGATCGGATCCACAGTCAGATGATTTAACATCTTTCATCTGACTACAAGCGACATATCCTCGTCTTCAACCGGATCTGGTGCGATGACGTCTTTCCATCGCAATGTTGGGAGAGCACCACCATTCCGGTGCTCAAACCCGGTATAAACCTGCTTGATGTGGATACCTATTGGCCCGTCAACCTCACCAACATTCTTCGCAAGCTTCTGGAATGTATGGCGTGTCGGTGGTTTGGTTATGAGTGTGCTTTCTGGGGCCCACTCCCAATTTTTATCCAAAACTTACTGTCGCTCCGTACTTTCCGTGTCCAAGTTGGTGCCTCCAGTAGTTCCATCCATATCCAGGAGAATGGAGTCCCTCAGGGCTCTGTATTGTCTCTATTTTCAGTGCCCATTAACAGTATAGCAGCAGCTGTTGGGTCCTCCATCTAACCTTCTCTATATGCAGACGACTTCTGCATTTCGTACTGCTGCTAAAGTACTGGTGTTGCTGAGCGGCACCTACAGGGAGCCATCCACAAGGCAGTCATGGGTTCTAGTCCATGACTTCCAGTTTTTAGCCGCAAAGTTGTGTGTAATGCACTTCTGTCGGCATCTTACCGTTCATCCGGACCCAGAACATTACCTTCATGACGATTCACTCACTGTAGTGGAGACATATTGAGTCTTAGGACTGGTTTTTGACACTCAATTGATTTGGCTCCCTCATCTTAGTCAGCTTAAGTGGAAGTGCTGGCAGCACCTCAATGCCCTCTGTTGCCTGAGCAACACCAATTGGGTTGAAGATCACTTTACGCTGCTGCAGCTCTACAGAGCCCTTGTCCAATCCCGAATTGACTGTGGGAGTGTGGTTTATGGTTCAGCAGCACCCTCAGCGTTGCATTTACTTGACCCTGTGCACCACTGCGGGGTTAGACTAGCGACAGGAGCTTTTAGGACGAGTCCAGTGACCAGCCTACTGGTGGATGCTGGGGTCCCTCCACTGCAGATCAGACGTGCACAACTGCTCGCCAGTTATGCTGCACACATTCGTAGTTCTCCTGAGTATCCAAATTACTGTCTCCTTTTCCCGTCCTTGGCAGTCCACCTCCCGCACCGGTGGCCGAAGTCGGGGCTAACGATTGCAGTTTGTGTGCGGTCCCTTCTCTCTGAACTGGAGTCCTTCCCTTTACCACCTCTCACATATGCCTCCATGGTGTACACCTCGGCCGTAGCTTCGTCTGGACTTTCTGCATTACCCTAAGGACTCTGTTAACCCCACAGCTCTCCACTGTCACTTCCTTTCGATTCTTGACTTACTCTGGGGTTCTGACGTGGTTAACACTGATGACTTGATGGCTGATCATCACGAAGGCTTTGCGTATGTTCATGGAAGACATATTGAACAGCAATCCTGGCCAGATGGTTGCAGTGTTTTCACCTCGGAGCTGGCAGCCCTATCTTGTCCTCTTGAGCACATCCGCTCATGCCCTGGCACGTCATGTCTCCTGTGTACTGACTCATTGAGCAGCCTACAAGCTATCGACCCTTGCCATCCTCTAGTAGCGTTCATCCAGGAGTCCATCTATACCCTGGAATTGTCCCGTCATTCAGTGGTGTTTGTGTGGACCCCAGGACACGTTGGAATCCCAGGCAATGAATTTGGCGACGTCAAACAGGCGACGCGGAAACCGCTACTGGAGATGGGCATTTCCAAAGCTGGCCTGTGTTCTGTCTTACGCTGCAGGGCTTTTCAGACTTTGGGAGACGGAATGGCATAACAGTATGCACAATAAGCTGTGTGTCATTAAGGAGATGACAAATGTGTGGAAGTCTTCCATGCGGTCCTCCCACAGAGAATCAGTTGTCCTCTGCCGGCTCCACATTGGCCATACTGCTAACACATGATTACCTACTCCGTCACGAGGACCCACCTCTGTGTCGCTGTGACTAGCAAATGACAGTCGTCCACCTCTTGCTGGATTGCCCACTTTTAGCTGCTCTTCGGTGGACTTTAAACTCTCCCAGCTTCCTTACCATTCGGTGTTGAGTGACAATGCCTCAGCAGCAGCTTTAGTTTTACAATTTATCCGTGAGAGTGGGTTTTATATTTCTATGTAGGTTTTAGCCCATATCTTTGTCCATCTGTGTCCTCCACACTAGTGCTTTTAGGGTGGAAGTTTTAGTGTGTTGCAGAGTGGCTGGCTTCTCATTTTTATTCTCATGGTTGGCCAGCCACTGTAATCTCCTTTTTTGTTTTACTCTCTTCTATTCCTAGCATCTCTGTTGTTTTCTTGCCCTCTTTTGTTCCTTTTAGGGTTGGTTGCCTTCCCTTCGTTCTTCTGGTTTTTCCTTTCTTTCTGTTTTGTGTTATATGTCTCGTCTATTTTATTCTCACACTTGTGGCATTGTTTTATTGGGAACAAGGGACTGATGACCTCATAGTTTGGTTTCTTCCCCCCTCTTTTAAACCAACCAACTCATCCAGTGTGTAGTAAATAATTCTTTTAAACTTGATCCGTAGTTCCTGTGCATGCTCCTGCCCTCTGCTGAAAGTTTGAAGTTCCTCACTGAGATAATGCCACTTCTGATTCTTTTATGTAGTTCACTGAGCATACAGATATTTCTGCTTGTTTTAGTTGTCCTTTGTATTTTGGTAATAATTGTTGCCACATCGGCGTCATGCTCACTGATTCCAATTTAGATTTGTTCCCATTAGATTCTGTGTATTGTCATTTATCTGTTTTAGATAGTTTTCAGAGAAGTCATTTAGTGATGTTTAACAGGCTGTCTTAGCACGTCCACCAGTAACGAAGTGGTAATTTTCCTCATTGATTGTTGGATGATTAAAGTCTCTACCAGTGATTACAGTATGAAATACGAGTGAACAGATCTAAAGTTTTTGCTTATATCAGGAGATGAGTCTAATGGGTCATAGGATCCAATGCTCAACCCTGATACTGAGTCGTCGTTCAATCACTTGCATGTAGCTTCAATTTCTGACAGTGGATTTGAATTTGTCTGCTGTGAAAAATACACCACCTTCATTTCCCATTTGACTATCTTTTCGATATCCACTTACATTTCCCCCCAAAAATCTCACTGTTATAGATTTCAGGTTTCAACCAGATATCTGTACATGGTTTTATTAGAGCTTCACTGCTTTTCAGGGGCACTTCGTAGTCTAACGCATTGTTCGGAATGTTTTGGCAGTTAACCAATAACATTTGAATACTCTTCATCTGTGGGTGGCGTTTCTTTCAATCTTACACTGATACATCTATTTTTCCTACAGCTATTGTTATCTGGATGGAATGGTGAGTTGTGTAATCTAAATAAATGCTTGTGTGTTCCCCACATACAGTCAGCTACCTGGGCAGTAGCCTGTGACGTGTAGTGCACACCTGACCCATTTAAGGGGCACATACAGTCTTCAACCCTATGGTGCAAGGTCAGGAAGTCGCAGCCTAGCTTGCTGCCGAACTTTTGACATGTATGGTTCAGTCCTGCCACTTGACTCAGAAGCAAGGGTCCATATCAGTTTTGGTGACAATGCTGCAAATTGAGAGCTTTGTTGAAACTCCATGGCTAGATCTCATTAAGTTTGATTCTAGTGAATTGTTTTAATATTGCATTTTAGTTGGAGTTTCTAAGTCTGATTAGAAGTTTGTACTGTTGATTAAATGTTTGCTCTTAGAAAGTGCACTGTTCATTGAGAGTGCAAATTAGGGCTAAACAGTACCATAATTTTTCCAATTTGTTAAATGCATTTAGTGTTTAGATATTTTGGAAATGATTGTTTCTGTATGCTCTGTCATCAGTATACATTCAACTGTAATCTGAAGGGCATTATTCTGTATGGGGATTAATTCAACATTTTATGTTCTTACTATGTAAAGCTAATGGAATATTTATCACTGTCCACAGGAGACTGATTACTCTTGCACAATAAGGCTTCCATCGGCAGAATTTACTCGCATTTGCCGAGACTTGAGCCAGTTTGGTGAATCGTGTGTAATTTCATGTTCGAAAGAGGGAGTAAAGTTTTCTGCAGCAGGAGACATTGGTTCAGGTAAGGAATTGGCAGTAATTGGTCTTTCAGATTGGCTATAATGGAAAGCTTACAAAATAAACTGACAGTGGAATATTTTTGCCACCAGAGAAATTTCTAAATATGTAAAATGCCTTTATTTCATTAGGCACAAAGTGCATAGCATCAATGGTTTGAAGTGAATTTTGCAGTCAACAGCTATCTTCATGATTTTGTTAACATGTAGGTTACTGTAAAACAGCAATCCACATGGTATCATATTTGTTTTTAACTATTTGATATTTTCCTATTTTTGAGTCCAGATAATGTTTATGGCACATTAACTGCAATATTGCACAGGTACTTAGTTTCCTGAAGTTACTTTTATTGCTAGTGAAGTAACATGTAATTATTTTACAGCTAATATAAAATTGGCACAGACAGCTAATGTTGACAAAGAAGAAGAAGCGGTGACCATTGAAATGCAAGAACCAGTCACTTTGACATTTGCATGCAGATACCTATCATCTTTTACAAAGGCCTCACCTCTGTCACCCGTTGTAAGTACAAAAGTATTTAGTGATTTGTTGTTTTCAGAGTTTGTCAGCTGTTTCTGGCTACAACTTTTACTGGTAGCAGTTGAGGCATGTACTAGTTGCAGAAGTGACTGTTTTGCTAGCATAAACTCTGTTAAAAGTGTGGAACTAAGTGCTAAATTTCCATCCATTACAGTGTACATTGTGATATGCAAATGCTGGTGAAAAGCTGATGCAGTTTTTATGCTGCACGTTTGCTGCTACAATGAGTGTTTGCAGTTATTGGGATTTTTGTCTATGCAGCTTTAGATGTGAAATCTCATTGGCAACAGATCATGAAATTATGCATGGTGCTGTAGCACCACCATTCTTATTTTACAGAACTCTCGTAAAACTTCTTTGCGGACACCGCATTTTTGTACATGCCGTACCAAGCTTGATGTGCATCACGAGGATTTTTAATTGGTGCATTGGTTAAACATGTTGTTGTTGTACTCAAATTTATGCACAGAAACCACAAAATATGAAACTTTAGTTTTGGAAGCAAGTCAACGTGGCACCTGCTCAGTTTCCTTAAGGGACCCACACATGTTAAATAATACAGTCAAACTGTCTATACATTGACCATCTGAGGATGTTTATTGATGTATTGTCAATACTAGAAATATTGACGAGCAGTATTGATCTCAAAATATTCTCAATATTGTCAATACATACAGTACATGTGAGGTGCAGTATTGATGATTTGACAATATTTTCCAGTCAGATGTTGACAGAACCTCAGGAACAAGCCACATGGTGTTAATGTGCACTGTTTATTTTTCAGTAAACAGTTGTAACGTACTCAGATTGTTTTTAAGGAGTCTTCACACAATAGGCTTCTGCAAGGGTAATTGTTGTGTATACCACTTTAGGATGGTTAACAGATTCACTGTGACACTGCTTACTACAGTAATATGAAAATATTGTATTGGTTGGTGTATTACATAGCAGTTTGGAAAAATGATACCATTTTGAAATATACTAGTAAGAGATCTGTGAAATGCAATTTCACCAAATTGTCACAGTATGGAAAGAGTTTTTGCATTAGTTACCTGAAGAGGTTCTTGACAGGCAGATATAATTCCTTCGCAGGTTTCCACAAAATTTTACTGATTGTGTTGGCTGATACTAGAGAACTAAATGGAGTATTAGAATGAACTGCGTGATGCCAGAAATTTGTTTCTCCTAATCGCTTGTCGATTGTGATAGCCTCTGCCATTAACGTATTTTGCTTCCTTCTCTGTTCTATCAACACTAATAATTTGATGCATGATGTAGGAGGGCTCATTGAAAATAATTTGACATCTTTTGCACTTGTAGTTCTGAGTTCAGTTAGTAAATTAACAACTGACCAGTCACTCCATTCCACCACCCCCTCCCCTCAGGCCCATTTCGTCTTCATTATTTTCTGTTGCTCACAAGCTACAGCTAATATACTTGCACACCTTAACCAAGCAAAATCGCGCTATCAACTGACAATTTGTTCAGTAATGTTGATAGTGTGAGGTCTCAACACTATAGTGAAGATTTGACAAACTAGAATTGTTATCAAATATTGGATGTTTGCAGGCCCCTTTATATTGTATCATCCAATCCCAGCACGATACATGTCCCCCGCAGGTGGCTCACCTCTCTTTAGCGAGTTCGTATTTTTCTACCATGGGTCCCCAGTCTTTGCAGCACCTTTTCCATTTCTGTGCTGCATGTCTATCCTCCTCCTAATCTTTTCCCCTTCCTTGGGGAACATGTCTGGGGTTTTTTGGGAATGTATTCTGCATTTTTCATTAGCTGAGACAAGAACAGTCTCACCACTGTTTTTCATTTATCCGTTTTTCCTTTCTTTGTTAACCTTCTCCTATCCTCCCTCTGCTTTGCCATTTGAAACTCCTCTTTTCCTTCTTCCTTCCTGTGCGCTCGTGAAGGCCTGGTTGCTCACGGGTTATTGGCTAGTCACAAACCGTGTGTCTACCATCTGGCACCTACAGTACTGTTCTTGCTAAGTTTCGTTCCATGGAGGGCATGACCATGCAGACATATGATCTCAAATTCAGCACTGCAGTTGTGAAATCACCCAGTGTCATGGTAGCATTGCCATCTCCTCGTCCAGCTGTGCAACAAGTCACCAAACTTTCGCCTCCTGGGGTGAAGTCACCTGCTATGCAACCGGCAGGCCAGAAAGGACAGAAGGAATACCCCCACAAAGACTTTCTACATCCCTCCATCCAACAAACATCTGAGTCTTCCTGTGCCAAATGGAAAGGCTCCAAGAAGTCAAACTTGTCACATGATGCCCTCGCCCAGCAGACCTCCATGCCGCCAGTGTGCACCGCCACCATTTTTCTGCCCTGGACTCCGCAGATCAACAGAGGGAGACTGCCGATGCCTCTATAAATCTCGTGGAGCAGGTTTCTCCAGCCCCTACACCCTGTAGCAGAGTGTCTTTCAAGGCTGGCGGCACTCGGCAGCCGCCGAGGTGATACCGCTTCAATTTTTCCCTCCTCCCTTTTCCTTATTATGACTTCTTCAGTGGAACATTCATGACCCTTGATACAACAGGGGATTTATGGCTGCTCTTAGAATCGCAGCATCTGCTTGTTCTCTGCCTACAGGAAACAAAATTGTCCTCGACAGCTTTGAGCTCCGGCATTTCTTGTGGAGAATCATGCTGCTCGTATGGGATGATCATAGTCAACCCATCTCTGTGACTACCCGCCTTCAAGCTGTTGCAGTTCACCTTTCCCTTCCTCACTTGGCCTTTTACCTTTGTACCATTTACATTCTTCCATCGTTCGATGTCACCAAGGCAGACTTCTTCCAGCTTACCGGGCAGCTACCCGGCTCATCTCTGCTGCACCATCCTCGTTGGGATTCTCTCAGAATCTGTCTGAGAGGTGCCCTCTTGGCTGACGTTAATCAACTTAACCTCATCTGCCTTAACACGGGAACACCCATGTTCCTTTCAGACTCCACACACACTTATTACCATTTGGGCCTATCCTTCTGCAGTGCCCAGCTTGCCCATTCTCATGAGTGGTCCATTCTGACAGCTACTTGAGTGACCAATTCCTGTGTGTTATCTGTTTGCTGACTCCTACCCCTCCTACACGGGTGCCCAAGAGGCTGTTCGTTAAGGCTGAGTGGAGGCTTTACTCTTCCCTGGCAACCTTCAAATGTTTACCCGGTTGTAATGACCAGCTAGAATATCTTACAAATGTTATCCTTACTGCCACAGAACGTTCCATTCCTCACATTTCCTCTTTTATCACACTGTTGCAGTCCTCGGTGGACTGAGGCGTGCCGTGACAGTTCGTGTGGGGAGATGTGTGCTCAACGTTTTTAGCCGTCATCATATGATGGCAAACTGCAATCGTTATAAACAGTTGCAGGCACTCTGTCATTGCATGCTTTGGGATAGCAAAAAAGCTAACTTGATTTCATTCACTAGTTCCTTTAACAGTTCCACCTACCTCTTCCGTTGTTTGGGTCTGATGGTAGCAGATGTCATAGTCGACCCTGTTGCTATCTCCAACACCTTGGACTACCATTTTTGGGAGATTTCGAGCTCCTCCCACTGTCACCCAGCCTTCCTCCATCTGAAACAAGTGGAGGTGGCTTGAGTGATGTCCTCTTCACAGAATCGTGATTCCTACAATGCTGCGTTTACTATGAGGGAGCTAGGTCACTCTCTCACTTCAGCCCAATCCTCTGCCCCAGGACCAGACAATGTTTACATTCAGATGTTGCTGCACCTTCCTCTTGCGGGCAAGCACTTTCTGCTTCATAAGTACAACTGCATCTGGTCAGTCGGCAGGTTTCCTAGATGCTGGTGTGAAGCCACTGTCATACCCATACCTAAACCCAGTAAGGACAAGTACCTTCCTTCTAGCTACCACCCCATTTCTCTCACCAACTGCTTTTGCAAGGTGATGGAACATATGATTCATGCCTGTCTGGTATGGTGACTAGAATCTCGCCATTTACTAACCACTGCACAGTGTGGATTTAGAGCAGGCCGTTCAGTGGTTGACCATCTCGTCACTTTGCCCACCCTTGTCATACTGGTTTTATGTAGAAATTCTAGGCTGTGGCCGTGGTTTTCAGTTTGGAGAAACCCTAAGACACCTACTGGAGGATTGGCATGCTCCTTACTCTCTACATGTGGGGCTTCTGTTGCCACATACCCCGTTTACTTCAGGAATTTTTAAAAGACAGAGTTTTCAAGGTACATGTGAGTTCTACCTTGTCGGACACCTTTATCCAGGAAAACGGTGTGCCTCGGGGTTCTGTCATAAGCGTCGTCCTCTTTGCTATTGCCATTAAACCTATAATGGCTTGTCTCCCACCAGGTGTCTCTGGCTCCTTTTCGTTGACATTTTGCCATCTACTGTAGTTCTCTATGGACTTGTCTCATTGAGCGGCATCTTCAGCGATTTCTCGAT
Organism: Schistocerca nitens; assembly: GCF_023898315.1. Classification (NCBI taxonomy): domain Eukaryota; kingdom Metazoa; phylum Arthropoda; class Insecta; order Orthoptera; family Acrididae; genus Schistocerca; species Schistocerca nitens. The sequence continues at coordinate 485,186,102 of NC_064622.1, read as the reverse complement.
TGTCTTCACTCGTGGATCATCGACTATGGCTTTAATTTTTCCACAGAAAAACCCATTTGTATGAATTTTTGGTGGCGCAATTGGTTTCTTCCACTGTCTTTGGGACTTGGGCCTGTTATTCTTCCATTTGTTGAAAATACGAAATTCCTGGGGCTCATAGGAAACTTTCTTGGTCCTCATATGAGTCTTACCTGGCAGCTCGCTGTACGCAGTCCCTCAATGTCCTACGTGTCCTCAGTGGTGCTTCCTGGGGAGCAGATCGAACCACCCTCCTCCATTGTACCGGTCCCTTGTCTGTTTGAAACTAGATTATGGATGTTCCATTTATGCATATGCACGTCTGAACCTTTTACACTGTCTCAATACTGTCCACTATTGTGGCATCCATTTTACCACTGGCGCCTTTTACACTAGCCCGGTTGGGAGACTATGCAGAAGCTGCTGAACTACCACTATCCTACCACCGTGACCACCTCAGCAGATATGCATGCTGTGTCTGCCATGCATGGCCACCAATCCTATGCCACCTTCTTCGATGATTCCTTTGACCACTAGTATGGGGTGTGCCACTCGTCAGTTATCTTCTTGAGTTGCCTTTCGCCTCTTGCTCCGGCAGCTTAACTTCACGCTGCCTGCAACTTTTGTGGAGGGTGTGAACCTTTCACCACCTTGGCTTTGTGTGCTGGCCCGTGTTCACCTTGGCCTTCCTTCATCCACTTCCTAAGGACACCACTCCAGCCTTGCTTTATCACCTTCAGTTTCACGATCTCTGTACGGAACTTCGCTGCTGCAGCCAAGGCTGCAGTCCTCCTGCCTCGGCCAGCCTCCCATTGTGTCCCGTCATCTGACGTTAGTGGGGTTGTTAGTAAGAGGCTTGTGTCGTTGTGGTGGGATACTTGGTCATCCCTTCAAGGAAACAAGCTTCGGGCAGTAAAACCGTTCCCAACTGCTTGGACAACCTCCTCCCGACCATCTCGGCGAGAAGAGGTCCTTCTGACCAGGTTGCGGATTGGGCATTGCCGGTTTAGCCACCACTACCTGCTCTCCGGTGACCCAGCCCCGCAGTGCCCTTGGGGTCAAGCATTAACAGTGCGCCATGTTTTATTGTCGTGTCCCCGCTTTAGTCAATCTCGTGTTGTCCTGTCCCTGCCATCTACTTTACCGGATATTTTAGCTGATGACGCTCGAGCAGCTGCTCGTGTTCTTCGTTTTCTAACTTTGACTGGCTTGTCCAAAGACATCTAACTCTTTCACTTATTTTATCTGCATCTTTGTAAGGACTTTCTGGTGTCCCCCCCTCCCCTTGAGTTTTACTAGATTCTATGTGCTCTAACAATTGTGACTGGGCGCTAATGACCTCAGTAGTTGAGCGCCCTTAAACCCCAACAAAAAAAAGGAACTTCGCTATAGCACCATTGTGTACACTGATGGCTCTCGGAATGACCTTGGTGTCAGCTGTGCCTTCATCATTGGCACTGATGTTTTTCAGTATTGGCTTCCAGAACACTGCTCAGTATTTATAGCAGAGCTTCTTGTCCTCTATCAGGCCACGCAGTACGTCTGGCTACAGAGGCTTTTCAGTGGTGTCATCTGCATATCAGACATTTCAAATGACATACATAAAACTGAATATTCTGGGAGTATGAATTAAAAAACTCCTTTCGTCACAAATTTTTGCGTTTTATTTAATACATGATACATTTCAGATCCTGTGGGTCCATCATCGGGTGTAACTTGTCTTAATACACAATTTATTTTTGCTCTTGAATTAGGTGAAATGCATATTCCATATAAACGAAGAAAAGCATTTTTAACTTTTTAACACAATCATTCATTCACTTCTCCATCCTGTTCGTGCATAATATTTCATTCAAGGGACACATCTGCATACACATTTTTGTGTATCTGCAGATCTGTGAAGTGTTTAAAAAATGTGTATGCAGATGTGTCCTTTGAATGAAGAGTAATGCATGAACAGGATGGAGAAACAAATGCCTGATAGTATTTAAAATAGTTTTAAAGATTATGTGGAAAATGCATTTCACTCATTTAAGAGCAAAAGTAAATAGTGTATGAAGGCAAGTTACACTTAATGATTGGACTCACAAGGTCTGAAATCCATCTTGTATTTAATAAAATGCAAAAATTTGTGATGAAAGGCATTTTTTAATTCATACTCCCAGAATATTCAGTTTCATGTATGTCATTTGGAATGTCTTCCTGTTGTACATTTCGTGTAAAAATATCAGGCATGTATTGTAATGCTGGCATACCTCTATTCCATATTGGTAGTTTAAAGATGCCTATGTGATTGTAGGAAAATAAATTTTTGGTGATAAACTAGCAAGATTTGAAAAATGTGAAAACGATTATGTTGGTTAGAGGTGAAGGTACTCGTGCAAAAGTGTATCCATTTTAAATGTGAATATCTTGTGGAATGTGTCAATGATTTGTACATACCAACCAAGTTTTTTCATTGCTGTTGAAGTAAACTTTAAAGGTGATCTGCACATCCATGATACATTGGTGAAACATCTGCCAAATTTCTAAGATGTGGTTTGTTGCTCCTTCTCATAATGTGATTTGCTGCATATAAACTTTCTAACAATTTTTTGGACAACGATCAGTGTGATGTTAAAATGGTAAGACCTCATGCTCGGAGGATACAGCTTGGTAACATGAATTGTGTGTTACTGGAACACACTGCAGTTTTTGTCTTCATCTCTGAATAGTTGTCACAGTGATCATGTTTCAGACCAACAATGACCACAGTCACATCATTAATGGTTGTATGTGTTTGCGTTGTATATCCATATTATTACTTGTTAACATTGATGTATTGTACTTGCCTGTAGACAGAATTCTTAATGCTATTGAAACAACATTGCTAACTGAAACTTCCTGGCAGATTAAAACTGTGTGCCCGACCGAGACACGAACTCGGGACCTTTGCCTTTCGCGGGCAAGTGCTCTACCATCTGAGCTACCGAAGCACGACTCACGCCCGGCCTCACAGCTTTACTTCTGGCAGTATCTCGTCTCCTACTTTCCAAACTTTACAGGAGAGCTTCTGTAAAGTTTGGAAGGTAGGAGACGAGATACTGGCAGAAGTAAAGCTGTGAGGCCGGGCGTGAGTCGTGCTTCGGTAGCTCAGATGGTAGAGCACTTGCCCGCGAAAGGCAAAGGTCCCGAGTTCGAGTCTCGGTCGGGCACACAGTTTTAATCTGCCAGGAAGTTTCATATCAGCGCACACTCCGCTGCAGAGTGAAAATCTCATTCTGGAAACATTACTAACTGGTTGAGCAAATGAATTACTCCACATATTTGATTTCTTATCAAAAGTTTGGGCAATATTGCAACAACATTGCTCAGTCTCTACTTTTTATTCTGCTCATGAAGCACCAGTGTTCAGATTTCAGTTTTTCATCCAGATAACGTTGTAAATGTAGCCTGTACCTTAATAGTAGGTATGGAACCAGCTTTTGGCACTGAAAGTTTGCCAATTGATGTCACTTGAAAGCTTGGATTACATGCCCATATTTTTTATAAAATGCTTGGATTCTGCCATGTTCAGAGATATGGTGGCAGCTTAACTTTTCTGTTGGAGCACCACATTCCTGCTGCTTGGCATTTATGTTTCTTTGACAAGTTGTACATAAGTCATTGGTTGTATTAACACTTCAGGGTGAATTGAGTAATCATGTGTTTCATAATTAAAGTTCCTCAGTTTCTACTGTATTTCCTGCAGCTAAAGTGTGGAGATACTTAAATTCCTTAGCAAACTAATCCTGGCATGCAACATATGAAAACGTAGATCCCAAGTAATAAAGGATGAAGGGCATGGCTGGTAACAATTCAGTGGCTCTAGATTTATCCCACTGTTCTTGAAAACGGCTGTTTATTTCTGTGTAAATTTCTTAAAAGTTTTGTAGAGATTGAATTGACTTGATTGAATTATTGGGGTGACCTGTTGGATGCTTTTTAATTTTCTGTGCTGTCCTCAGTTTCTTAGTGGTAAAGTCAAGGACTTGGATACTCCATATGGCTTCCTTTATGGGAAATTATCAAAAAAAGTTTAAATTTTCACATGAAGTTCTGGATTATTATACACTCCTGGAAATTGAAATAAGAACACCGTGAATTCATTGTCCCAGCAAGGGGAACCTTTATTGACACATTCCTGGGGTCAGATACATCACATGATCACACTGACAGAACCACAGGCACATAGACACAGGCAACAGAGCATGCACAATGTCGGCACTAGTACAGTGTATACCCACCTTTCGCAGCAATGCAGGCTGCTATTCTCCCATGGAGACGATCGTAGAGATGCTGGATGTAGTCCTGTGGAACGGCTTGCCATGCCATTTCCACCTGGCGCCTCAGTTGGACCAGCGTTCGTGCTGGACGTGCAGACCGCGTGAGACGACGCTTCATCCAGTCCGAAACATGCTCAATGGGGGACAGATCCGGAGATCTTGCTGGCCAGGGTAGTTGACTTACACCTTGTAGAGCACGTTGGGTGGCACGGGATACATGCGGACGTGCATTGTCCTGTTGGAACAGCAAGTTCCCTTGCCGGTCTAGGAATGGTAGAACGATGGGTTCGATGACGGTTTGGATGTACCGTGCACTATTCAGTGTCCCCTCGACGATCACCAGTGGTGTACGGCCAGTGTAGGAGATCGCTCCCCACACCATGATGCCGGGTGTTGGCCCTGTGTGCCTCGGTCGTATGCAGTCCTGATTGTGGCGCTCACCTGCACGGCGCCAAACACGCATACGACCATCATTGGCACCAAGGCAGAAGCGACTCTCATCGCTGAAGACGACACGTCTCCATTCGTCCCTCCATTCACGCCTGTCGCGACACCACTGGAGGCGGGCTGCACGATGTTGGGGCGTGAGCGGAAGACGGCCTAACGGTGTGCGGGACCGTAGCCCAGCTTCATGGAGACGGTTGTGAATGGTCCTCGCCGATACCCCAGGAGCAACAGTGTCCCTAATTTGCTGGGAAGTGGCGGTGCGGTCCCCTACGGCACTGCGTAGGATCCTGCGGTCTTGGCGTGCATCCGTGCGTCGCTGCGGTCCGGTCCCAGGTCGACGGGCACGTGCACCTTCCGCCGACCACTGGTGACAACATCGATGTACTGTGGAGACCTCACGCCCCACGTGTTGAGCAATTCGGCGGTACGTCCACCCGGCCTCCCGCATGCCCACTATACGCCCTCGCTCAAAGTCCGTCAACTGCACATACGGTTCACGTCCACGCTGTCGCGGCATGCTACCAGTGTTACAGACTGCGATGGAGCTCCGTATGCCACGGCAAACTGGCTGACACTGACGGCGGCGGTGCACAAATGCTGCGCAGCTAGCGCCATTCGACGGCCAACACCGCGGTTCCTGGTTTGTCCGCTGTGCCGTGCGTGTGATCATTGCTTGTACAGCCCTCTCGCAGTGTCCGGAGCAAGTATGGTGGGTCTGACACACCGGTGTCAATGTGTTCTTTTTTCCATTTCCAGGAGTGTAGTATCCTTAAGAGGGAGTGTTACTGCAAATAAAATATTGTCATAACTGGTGGTGAGCTGTAATGTCTTGCCAACAATTTGGCACTATTCATTGCATGAAGTTAAAAATCATTTAAGAAAATTGTTGAGTTGGCATGAGGCTCCCACAACTATTGGAAGTTTTCTCCATGTGCATTTTCAACAATTTGCCAAAATATCAGGGTCACTTATTTCCGTGTTACCTGTTGGGCAAGTACAGTAATGCTGTAGTACTGTTTACACTCCCATCACATGATCTGCAGTTGTGGTGCAGTAATAATTTGATGTTGAACATGCCAGTGCATGTCATACCATTTATCTGCTGCAGTTACTGCAGCCGGGTGTTCCTGCTGCTTGTATAACTCACCTGAATGCTTGCAAACTACAGAACATAAAAGCTAAAATTAAGCTGTTTATACAGTAATGGTGTGTATATTATGATATGCAAAATCAGGTTTGTTATGGTAAGGAAAGAAATGCTGTCAGGTAAATAAAGATGGAAATGCTGTCAGGTAAATAAAGATGGAAATTTTCTTATGTACACATCTTCTTGCACATTAAATGAATAAAACTGAAACAGTCGTTTCTTTAGAGAAGACTATTTTCATAAAAGGAAAAATACCTAGAAGTGTATTTGGGGTAGCCCACAAATCTGAAGCATCATTCATTTCTTGCATGCCACCCGCCCCCTCCCTATCTGTTAGGCCTAAAGACGTGACATTTTGCATAAAAAGTGAGATACATCCTTATAATTTTGTGTGTCTGTTAATATTTAGTACAAGTAAAAATTATATAATCAAAGTAAGAGATGTTTGAATAACAGCTGCATATTGGTACTCCATTTGTAGGTGCTAGAAAGGGCACTTGGCAAAGGTCACATTGTAAAAGGTGCAAAGAGTGGTGAAAATTTATGCTGAACACACACTCACTGTTCTGCTTCTTATAAATTTTTTGTATTTTATGAACATAGGACTAACATTAGATGAAAGGCATTTTCATGTATTTAGACAAGCAATTTGAGTTAATATCTTGCACCCCTTTCCTGTATACTTCTGCTGCTTGGGGCATTCCAGTCAGACTTTAAATTTTGCCCAATGCCTTCAGGTTAAGTGTCCTGCAGTTCTAAGAACATTTACAAATAAAAATACTGTTTTTGGAAGTGATTTCCACAATAGAAAAATTATGTTGAAATGTCCATTTCAGTGTTCGGGTGTATTGTTTTGGCACAGTTGGTTCAATTAAATGTTTAATTTACTCTACCTGAAATGATTAGATATAAATGTGATATTTCAGTTATGAATTTATAATTAAATATGAAATTACTGGTTTTATGCCTATTCTAAGTTATGTTGCTTGTTATAAGTAATGATAATCACTTTTTCCAGGTTCAGCTTTCGATGTCTGCTGATGTTCCTTTAGTTGTGGAGTATAAAATAACAGATATGGGCTACATCCGTTACTATCTGGCACCTAAGATTGAGGATGACGAGAATAATTAATACGTACTTGAAGGCCATGTTAAGTTTTTGTGTCTGTTTTAAAGTAACTCAGGAAAAGTCTTTTATGAAGTTTTTATGATCATGTTTGCCTGTGTATTATAGCTGCTTATGTGTGGAAGGAAAAGTGAATAGCAGTTTTAGTACAGCTGGATTTAATAATATTCAAAGATAATTATTTTAAAGAATTTTTCAACTGTGAATCTCACGGTAATGTACTGGTATTACATATTTCACCCTTTGTGAAGTAATAAACTTTGTAATTTATGTAGCTGGCTTTTCTACAGTCAAATAAATTTTTATACAAAACATTTTCTATAATCTCTATTTGTCAACACTTAGACAGGATGTCATAAACTTAAATAGTTGATTTGATATTTTAAATACATTTTATATCTACATTCAAATATAATATAAACAATATTGTGAAATCTTGAAGGAATGAACTTGCTTTATTATTTATTCACTGGTGTTCTAAGTTAAGCAATAGAGGGTACTTCACAAATCACAAAGTATGCAACTATTTTTAAAAAACTGAGATCAAAATGGACAAAAGACCATACACAAATTCAGAATGACCAAACCATTTAAACAAACTTCATTACTGTGTAAAGTTTACAGTAGTGTAAGAGTGTCAGAACATGTTAATCTTGTTGTAAAACTTTGTTTTTGCTTGGATTCAGGTATCCTGAACTTTATTCACTGTCTGTTGACTGATTAAATGGCAACTTACCAGTTGTAAATATAACACTTTGATACAAAGGAATGTTCAATGTGGAAACACATTTCACTACATAGGAAGAAATACTTATTTTTATAACCCAAATCATTGGATAATATTGGAATCTGCATTATGGTAATTTATCAATATCAGAAACCTTTAAACAAGATATGATGTTTAGGACCAATTATTTCATTTCAGAAACAGTGCAATACAGCACTATAACAACTACTCATTTTAAAATGTTTCTTATGAAAGATTTGCATGCAAAACATTTCTATTTTCCATTCACATTTGTATTTTGAGATAACAATACAAATAATGCTGCAAGAAGGTGTTGCATAAAATTTTACATAGTCATTGCCTTTCAGGGATATGTTGCTAAAGATTTGTCATTTAATCATTGGTATACTACTTAGATTACTCATAAGTACACAGCAAATGATTTGATATGTTTCTTTAGTCCATAGCAGATGGGCTGACAATTTGATCATGCAATGTTCGTAGGTGCCGTAATAGGTTGCTTTTAACATTGAACCCTTTAGTGCACACAGCACACACATAAGGTTTTTCACCTGTGTGGGTGCGTTTGTGGATTACCATTGATGCACGTGATGGGAAAGTTTTGGCACAAACTGGGCAGCGCTTCCGATCACCTGGAAAAAAGAAACCTTTTTTTAAGATTTAATATGAATAAAGCAAGTTCAGTACTCAATATGTGTCCCTGATTTATTAAATAAATCGTGATGTGCCCAAATCATTGCCACGTGAAACCATTTCAAGTGCCAATTACATATGTAACCGATATCATTCATGCCTTATAAGATGTTTCATGATGTGCACTGCTCATACCATTTCTGTTCTATGAAAGTGAGGGTATGTAGTTAATCAACACTGATCTCTGAATTTTATGTCAAAGTTTACATAGCACCTGTAATGAAATTTATCACTAGGCCAGATAAGTTGTCTGGCCAGTTAGTTAAAAGTGCTATCTGTGTCTGGGGCAAGTTGTTGTTCCCAACAGTTCTTACCACCAACAAATGCATGGAAGCTGTTATATCCTAGCCAGTAATGCCAACCGAGCCCGCTGCCAAAAAGGTTGGCAGCATCAAAGTCCGGACGCCGTCCGCATAAGCAGCGCCAGCGATACAGGAAATCGCCGCAAGTCTGCGCGCGCCACCGCTGGCTTCTGGCTTCTTAAGCGCTGGAGTCGCGAGCGCTAGGACAGTTCTGGATTCACCGCTCAATTGTATACTCGCCACCGAATTGTGTACCTGCTAATTAGTTGTGTGTTCATCGCAGCAGAGTTGTTGTTTGTCGTCAGCCGACGCTGACCTAGCCGCACCGACTCGAACTAGACAGATTTCTGTAGACCATGTCCACCACTGTGTTCTGTATCGTCGTTAATAAAGATAAGTACCGACTTTCATTTAATCCGAGTGTTTGGGTTTTCATCTTTCTGTTCACTGTTCCAGCGGACCGGTCGGCCCGCTATTAAAAGTGTGGCGGTGACTTCGTAGGCCGTTTCTACAGCGAAGTGTTGTCGCTACGAAGGCCGTCACAAAAGAAGCATATTTTTGGACCTACATACTGATTAATAAGGTATCTGCCAACCAAAGAAACTATAACATCTGAACAAAAAGCACCAGAAAAATAGCAAAAGAAAACAATGTCTTTAATTCCACATTTAGCCAACAAAATTTATGCTAAAAGATTACGACAATGAAAAAAAAAAGAAGAGAGAACTTAGCCTTCCAAAACCACATTATAATCAAACAGCTCAGTTGTCATACTACACTGGGGGAAACGTTAAAGATAAAATCAAACTTGCATTTCAAATAACCAATCTGAGAATAAGCTTCAGAACACACTACACAGTATGGTCATGAATTTGTCGTTCCCTAGAACAGTTCTTTAAACTTACCCATTTAGGTGGTTTTTAAGTTAAAATAAGTGTGAGAAAATACATATAGGAAAGAAAGGAAGAAATTTCAAAACAGTTCAGAAAATATCTTACTCTCACTGGCATAAACCTACCTTCATGTAGCTCACATCTGAAAAAACAAACACGCATCCAGTAACTTGACACAATGCCTGTCAATTGAAACCACCTCTGAAAATGTTTTGCTAAATATTTTGGAAGAAAAAGAAACTGTCACATCTGAAAAAAACATCCTGCCATTATTTTGAACAGACTGACTTAAAAAACCAAAAATTTCACCAACATTCTCCTAAACCTCTAGTGCTGAAATACAGTCCTTAGCTAGCAATTTAACACAGATAATGCAATTTAGAATGTGATGAAACTATCGCAAGAAGACAAATGCATGGCTAAAATGGAATAAAGACAAGAATGTGGAAAACAGGAAAAGATTCTTTGAAATGAGAAAAAAAAACTTCTAAACTGACTGGGAACACTAAGAAAAATTATTATAAAAATCAAAACTACACCTTCAAACTGAGCATACTAGAAATTTCTATGAGAATTTGGGAAGAAACTTAAGTAAATATTTTCTGCCAAAGCTTCACTTTAATACCCAAAATGAGAACACAGCACATAACCAAGAAAACTGTGACTTTGGAGAAAATAATTTCAAATTTTAGTAATTTATGACTGTCTGGAAACAAGGTTAAGTTCACACTAGAATGCACTCAGTACCATGACACCCATCTTCCGATAAAAGGTGAAATCGAATAACTCAAAAGCGAAAAAGCACCTTGGGAGGATTCCATAACTGCAGAACTTGGGAAATACTCAAATAACAAATTTCTGGGCTAACTAACCTGTATCATCCAAATTATTTGACTAACAGAAGTGCTTGGAGACTGGAAGACAGCCTTAATCCACCCACTGCCCAAAGCACATGACAAAATTTATTGAACAAATATAGAGGCATTTCTCTCCTACCAACCGCCAACAAAATCTTTATCGATTATGGCAAAACAACTCGACCCACAAATTTGTGAAAATCAACGTGGTTTTATAAAGACTAGATCATGTTCAGAACAGATTCTCAACATAGTCAATAATAATGTATCTGAAAAGATGATCTAAAACTTTTTGTTGACTTCAGGAAACCTTAATGACTCCGTCTGTAGGACGTCTGTCTGGAATTCTCTACAAACTAGACTCAGTGTTATTTTAATTAAAGCTGTGATTTCACTAACAAACACTAATTCTAAAGTGAAAATTCTCGAAATTTTCATATCAAAACTAGTCAGACTAAGTGATAGTCTCTTCCTGATACTCCCTTAACTGTTTTCAAACAGCCTTTACTACGCATACGTGAAGGTAAAGTACTTGGCAATGTCATAAAGGACAAAACTCAAAATAATATCACAAAATGTCCAATACATTACCAACAAAATTCAACAAATTGACGAATTTCTTATTGGAAGTAGATTTCATATTTTTCTTGTGAATGGATTAGGGTGCAAAAGTGAAGAAATTTGTAGCATTAATCTAAGTAATTATAAAACTGTCAGTGTGTATTGTATGAAGCAATCTAGTGGTGGTGGTGGTATTTATGTCAAAAATAATGTCCAGTGCGAAAAAAATTGACTGGGTAGATAAATTTGCATGTGAGATGGTTTCTGAAATAGCTTCAATAAGAATAAAGCTCGGAATTAGCAGTTTAGTAATAGCTAGCCTGTATAGATCCCCTAACAGTAAAATGGAAGATTTCTTTTGTCATTTGCAGGAACTAGTTGATAAATTTTCAACTTGTAAAACACAGACTATAATACTAGGTGATGTGAACATTAACTCCTTAACTAATAGCATAAATTATCTTAGATACATTGATATGTTACAGTCCTATAATTACACCCATGTGAATTTAACATCAACAAGAATAACATATGACTCTCAGACATGTAATGACCACGTTATTACAAACTTAAGCAAGGGAGACCTTGAGTTAGAACCATTAAGAACCACATTTCAGATGATAGTGCATTATTCCCAGAGCTCCATACAGACAAAGAAATAGTTATCTCATACATTAAAGGAAACCCTGGCACACACAAACTGGAATCAGGTGGGCCTATATGAAACAAGATATTAATGGAAAAAAAAATTAGCCCATAATCAAGCATGCTCAGTGGTAAAAAAACTAAGGAAAACTGACAGTTCCAAGAATCTTAAACTTCCCCCTAACGTGATAAAATTAAAGGAAGATATGAAGGACTTGGATATTCTTTTTAGAGACACCAAACTGCAGTACTTCCAATCTAAATACAAAGCCAGTATAAAACTACAGGGAAGCACTTATGACATTAAAAGCACAGATGAGGCAATCCAGCAACATTAGCAAAACAGCATGGAATATAGTAAGCAAAGAAAGCAGGGGAAGTGACAATGCAGTGTGCAATAATATAAAAATAAAAGGCAATGGAAAAATTGCTGAGTGACCCAAAGGATGTATGTAAGAGATTCATAGACCAATTTGGTAAGATGAGTAGGGAGGATCTGATTGACCCACCACAGGTGCTAAATCTCAGTAATTCATTCTTCCCGAGGTGTGTTACAGAATTGGAAGTCCTGAAAACCATTTCAAACTTAAAAGCAAATACATCTGGTGGCTGGGATGACATCTCAGCCAAATTTCTGAGACAATGCAGTGATCTACATCTACATGAATACCTTGGCAGAGGATTCATCAAACCACCTTACAATAATTCTCTATTATTCCAATCTCATACAGCACGCAGAAAAAACAAACATATATCTGTCCGTGCGAGCTCTATTTCCCTTATTTTATTATTATGATCGTTTTTCCCTATGCAGGCTGGCGTCAACAAAATATTTTTGCATTCGGAGTAGAAAGTTGTTGATTGAAATTTTGTGAGAATATTCCGCTGCAATGAAAACTGGCTTCGTTTTAATGATGTCCACCCCAAATCCTGTATCATTTCAGTGACATTCTCTCCCCTATTTCGCGATAATACAAAATGCGCCCTTCCTTGAACTTTCTCAATGTAGGAGTACATTGAATCCAGTCACATAACTGAGACGATATTCCATAAGCAAGCAATTTCAGTACAAGCCTCTTGTATGGTACAATGTCAAAAGCGCCTTCTGGAAATCTAGAAATGTTTTCTAAAGCCGTGTTGACTGTGTGTCAGTATACCATTATCTTCAATAGACAATTCTGTTTGAGGTAATGCGTAATATTTGAATACAGTATATGTTTCCAAAATCCTGCTGCATATCAGTGTTAACGATATGGGCCCGTAACTTAGTGGATTATTCTTAAACCTTTCTTGAATACTGGTGTGACCTATGCAACTTTCCAGTCATTGGGAACAAATCTTTTGTTGAACGAACGGTTGTATATGATTGTTAAGTATGGAACTATTGTATCAGCATACTCTGAAAGGAATCTAACTAGTATACAGTCTGGATCAGAAGACTTGCTTTTGTTAAGTGATTTAAGATGCTTCACTACTTCAACAATATCTATTTCTACATTAAATATAACAGAGGGAAACATTCCACGTGGAAAAAATATATCTAAAAAGAAAGAAAGTGATGAGACTTACCAAACAAAAGCGCTGGCAGGTCGATAGACACACAAACGAACACAAACATACACACAAATCATGTTTGCAGCTCTTCTTGATTCAAATTCTGGAATATTTTCTTCATCTTTGGTGAAGGAATTTCGGAAAGCTATGTTTAGTAACTCTGCTTTGGCAGCGCTGTCATTGATAGTATTTCCATTGCTATCGCACAGAAAAGTCATTTATTGTGTCTTGCCACTAGCGTACATCACATCCGACGTGAATCTCTTTGGATTTTCTGCCAGGTTTCAAGACAAAGTTTCATTGTGGAAACTATTATAAGCATCTTGCATTGGCTTAATAAAGCCATTACAACATTTAATAAACAGCTCTTTCAGTTATGGGTCATTTCCTAACTTTTTAAAAGTCACTGAAATAAGAGATTGGTGCATAAAAAGGGAATAGCTACTGGTATACAAAATTATACGCCTATTTCATTAACATCAGTATTTGGTCAGACTACTACTTGATCAACTTAAATAATTTTTCTGCAAGTACAATCTACGAAAAACCCTCTCAGCAGGGTTTCAGGAAGGGTAGATCTATAGTAACAGCTCCAGCAATATTTTTTCAAGTGGTATTGGATAAACTCAGCCTATCCAAGGCCTTTGACTCTGTAAATTATTCCATTCTTCTATATAAATTAGAAACTTATGGAGTCAGAGGAGTGCCATCAGATTTGTTAAGATACTACCTTGTTGACAGGAGACAACGTGTTAAGCTGTATCATACAACTGGTGGACATGCATAAATAGTAAAATCATCTTATAAAATTCTTAACTGTGGAGTCCCTCAGGGATGCATTATCAGGTTTCTTTCTGTTTGTTGCATACATCAATGATATAATAAATCCACAAAATGCAAACCTAATAAATTATGCCAATGGTACCTCCTTCATAAGCTGGGGCTCTACAAAACAGGTAGCAGTGGAAAATAATGCAGAGAACATTAGCCTCGCCGTACAATATCTGACCAAAAACAAATTGGCACTAAATAAGGACTAGAAATTCTGATGGAGTTTCTGCTAAATTATAAATCAAAACAAGTGGACACTGAACTGTCTTGACACACACCTATTTTGGACTCATACACTCCCATCTACAATATGGTATTGAGACTTGTGTCACGGCATCAATGGTATACATGGATAGGGCTTTCAGAGCCCACAAAAGAGCAGGTAGGATAATAGCTAACATTAGTAAACGTTAGTCCTGTAGAGACTACCTCATTACGTATAACAGACTAACAGTGTATTCATCGTATGTTCTCAGGACTATACTGTTTATAAAAGAAAATTTGGAGCATGGCAAATCAACAGTGAGATCCATAATTATAATACAAAGAAAAAGAGAGGATTGCCACTTAAAGTTAGTAATAACAGAGCAACATATCATAGTACATTTTCTGCTGGAAGACTTTTTATAACAGGCTGCCAAGTAATATAAAACTGTTAAATGAAGACATGTAAGACAAAATTAAAACAACTGTTAATTGATAAATGTTTGTAGTCCATCAAGGATTTTTAATGTTGTGCATAATTTATCTTTATTTCTAAGCTCTTATTAATGTCCGTGTTCATAAACAGACTATGTCCACGACTGTAAAAGTTATTATGGACTGGAAATCACAGAAAGGAAAATTTTGGGCCCAGGAAAAAGTACACACAATCCAGAAGATGTCATAATAAAGAACTTTACACACTGAAAAAAATTGCAGATATGATTAGAAAAATAAAAATAGCTTTCTACGGACACATGCAAAGGATGAATCCCAACAGAGTGATAGATAGACTATTCACTTACTTTGGTAAATTAAAAATTGATAACACATGATGCAAGGAAGTTGGAAGGAACATGGACGAACTTCGATTACTCCAAGAGATATTTAGTTTTGACTACCACTCAGAAATAAGTTAGATTTCCATGACAAACCCAAGAAGAAGACTGGAGCCATTTGGTCAGAAACAAGAAGAGAGAAATGTGGGGAAAAAAACAAAGGAGAACCAGTTGAAAAAACTGTAGACCATAGCGGCTCATTTGTAAAAGAAGAGGATGAGGAGAAGAGGAAATAAACAACTCAGTCATATCTTTGGATATTAAGCACATCACCACTGACAAGTACATAAGATCCATAATTAATATGCTAATTAAAACTCGTAGTTAGATAATTATATGACTGCTACTGGCAAATGTCTTTGGCATGTGCATATTAAAAGGCAAGTTAAATTATATAAAAAAGCAGCAGTCACATTAAGTAATATGAAACACTATACACTACAGATAAATGTATTTTGAAAGATATTTTGTCTTCTGCAATGTAGATACCACTAACAATGGACACACACCTGATATTTTTCCGGCAATAAATAGATAAAATTAATATCTAACAATGGAAAGTCCAGATTGGAAAATCAATAAAAAGAAAATGACAGATTGCTACTCACTGTAAAGATGACATGTTGAGTTGCAGACAGGTACTACGAAATGACTGTTACACACTAAGCCTTCAGCCAAAGCTTTCCTCAGAAAACAAAGGAAGAAACACACACATTCAACCAAGCAGGCATACCTGAGGCTATCTACATTCACTCTGACTGGACTGGCAGTGTTAAGACAGACAGTTCGGCTAGAGCGCCTGGAGGTAGTAGACATGTTCACGAGATATGCCTGCTTGTGTTTTGTGTGTGTTTTCCTTTCTTTTCTGGAGAAGGCTTTTGCTGAAACCTAAGTGTTTAACAGTCTTTTTGTTGTGCCTGCCCACAATGCAGTGTTTCATCTTTATGACGAGTAGCAATGTATCCTTTTCATAACTGTTAAAAGTAATCTGTATTGGGCAGCATATGCAAATGAGTATGGCTAATTTCCAAAAGTTGTACAGAACTGGAGAAGAAAAATTTCATATTTTGAATGGCAATGTTAGACAGTTTGAATCTGCCTCAAGACCAACACACATAAATCCTGTTCTGTTGTCAGTCACATTTTGTATCTAACGCTTTAGTTGCAATGGAGTCTACAGTAACCATAAATATTCTGAATGGTAACTCTGGCATTTGATAGATTAAAGTTGAGTAGAGAGTTGTCATGCAGACAATTTGTATAAGTCATCAGAGTTCAAATTCCCCCAAGGAACGTAGTTTGTAAAGCATGGCAGTCATGATGATGACTGAAAAAGAACACACTTCGTACACTGTGATGGCAGTGTGGACAGGAGACCAGTTTCAAGAGTCTTACGCTGCCATCATCTGAGCTTATAAAACTTTTTATAAAATTGCTGTGTTACACTACATGAAGTCAAAGCATAATAGGCACTCCCCACATATACATGTCTTCATAAAAATCCCCTTGATAAAATGCACACACATTGTAAAATGCATACAGTTGTTAAAGTCTTCATACTGTCCATGCACATTGGTGATGAACGTGGTACTGACAAGTTTGACGCTGACTGGATTTTTATCGAGACATGTACACTTGGGGAGTGCCTTTTATGCTTTGTCTTCATGTAATGTAACATGGCAATTTTATAAGTTGCATAAGACCCGATGATGGCAGCATAAGATTGTTGAAACCGGTCATCTTGGAACAATAAATGTGCCTATATTCTGATCACGCCATACAAAGTATGTTCATTTTCAACCGTACTGATTACCCAACAGCACAGCACCTGTTCCTTACATGATGATGTTTACTGTGATTTGCTTTTCGTGTTTATTTAACCAAGAAAATTGCAATTAAACCCAGTAATACAATATAATAGTGTTTAAACTGGCTACTGTGGCTGTTGTATTAAAATTTTGACATTGTAATGGCCAGAGATTTCATCTGCATGCACATATGAAACTACTCTTTGACTGCTGCAGCAATGTATTTGGAAGTGTTATTTTGAAGATGCAAGTGTTCTGTTTCACTACAGAAACATAGTAGCCAAAAATGATTTACTTATCTTCTCCCAGTAAAACCATAACAGAACCCATCGAAAATGGATATGATTACCCAAACAACTAAAGAAACTCCAACATGATTTACAATTGAAGAAGACTGGTAGAGATTACTCACTTTAACTGCTGTTGCCCAAATGTAAAAAAGGCTAGCAATGGAACAGAGTAAAAAACCCTCTAACCTATGCTACTGTTTGACATTGGTTAGGATTGTATGTTTTGTGCCCCATACATCACTGTGATTCAGCATTCTATCATATCCAATGTTAGCTAGTTGTCAGTTAATGGTGGCCTGGCAATGAAGACTGGCACTTAATAAAAATAAATACTTGAATTTTTTGCCCTCCAATAATAAAGCAGTATAAAGAATTTGAAATAAGCAATGCCACATACTGCAGCAAACAGTTGGTGTTTTCTCCATTGCTGTACAACATAAAATTTGGAAATTCTTTGTGTCAATGATATGGTTACTGAGAAAAGCCACAAAACTGTCGGTTTTCCATTGTCCAAATGTGACCTGAATATTGGAATAAACCTGTAAAAAATTAATATATATTTCCAGGAGTACAATATCATAGGGGGAAACACAGAAAATCTGCAGAAACTTGCAGTTGATTCATTTCAAACAATTACTGCCAAAGATTGCAACAGGACAGTAAAGCAACGTAAAAGTATATTGGAACTATAGGTTTCAAAAACATGAAATTAGAAGTGCTCCCACTTCTGAAAAGCAGTGATGACTGAAGAATTGCTCGGAGCTGAATGTGATGGGTCCCTGTGTGATAAGTTTTCCACTTCCATTATTCTCGCATTCTTATTGGCATGGGAAGATTACATGTTTTTAATTGTGTGTACTGAGAAGTGTATGAGTATGTGTACAGTCCTTTACTGAGTAAAAAATTTGCTCCAAAAAACTAAACACAGTTGCCATTTCTCTGGTTGCCAGCACTGGCACAAAGGAGGTCAAGTTTGCTTACCCCTCTCCTCTCCACAACATCTTTGTATGTGAGGAAGATTCCTTCTGTGCCTTGTACCTGAACCATTTTTAGAAGGCATGCAGAAAACTTGTGCAAGTAGTGAATGCAATAATTCAAAGTGTCTCAATGAGTACCAAGTAGAAACCACACACTGATCCCAAAACTATTGAAAAAGCTGAATGTGTTGAGCATTACGCTGGATTAATAACAGCAGAAATTCCAAGATAATATGTACAATTAATTGAATTTCTGTGAAGTCATATTATTGGTATGTAGGAAGAGGAAAGGTTCTGATCAATTAGCTAATGCATTTGCTGTGAGGTGTCAGGTTGTTCAGGGAAGTTTCACATGTTCATCAACTTCGATCCTCATGGTGGTGGCATGCAGGTTTCCTCATGGATGCCAATATTGTACCTAGAGGTCAGCTGGGATCATCAAAAACCATTTGGCAGTGCCTGGACTCATTTCCAAATTGTGTTGAAATTACTTGAACTGAGCTCAAACATAATCTACTTTTAGTTCTGCCATGTGTTCCATGGTCCAATTGTCAGTATTCAGACAAAAGTTCACAAATTATCTCAACATTTTCATCTGTTTGGGTGGCTGACTAACATCTGGAACAATGTTCTGTCCTCAAATGACATACACAATTCTTGAAGCAAGAAAACCATTTGTACATTCTAATTTTTCCTATAACTTAATATTTGTAAACTGTTTTCAACATCCTGTTTCTGTGACATTTTTTCCTGAGCAGGAAACACAATTTCTCAACTGCGGGGAAAAAAAAAAAACAAGTGTGAGGGAGAGACAACACCAGACATCTTCCCCTTTATACGTCTGGGACACATGCAGCCTCAGAAACAACTTCAGGCAGAGGTCACAAAGAACACTATTTTGTAAGATGACACCTGGCACCTTCATGATGATCCCTTTGCAATCCTTTTGGTTTCAGTTTTCACAAGGTATTGTAATTGCCTAATAAAATCTTACCATACGTGTATGACTCAGTGAATATGACCATATATGGTGTGTGACCAGTATAACGTGTGAATAAAACTCATTCGTGTGACACCATTGCTTCAGGGTGCTCATTTTCCATTTGCATATTTTAGAATTTGGTCTCCCAGTGTGTCTAACCTCAATAGGGATTACATTAAACAGAGAATGACGATTCCATTTTTCTTGTTTGTGGAGACACACATTCTTCACTCCACAGTGATTGTTACAATACGTATACAAGGACAGGAGTTTCCTCTGTCTGTCCCCTGCTCTTCAAAAAGTGACAAAGTCAAAAAGCCTCTGTAATCTTGTACTTCTGAAGAAATAAAACATCATTTGCGAATGTGTACACTTAGCTAGTGTTTTAGTGCACTTCCATCATGACAGTTGTTTGCAATAAAGTACCATATTAGCTATGAGTCATTATGATGAAATCATCCACACACCAATGTCAAACTATGGGCACTTGAAAATTGAAAATATAACATACCTGTGAATCTGTGGCCATCTCGGATATTAGTGGCACACCTGTTGGTAGCAGCGAGCTGCTCATCTGTGTGCTCCTCCTGGATGTGTCGCACCCATACACCTGGAGTGTCAAACACTTGCTCACAAAGCTCACATTTCAATGGTGGAAATTCAGGACCATCTTCATTGCCCTGTGTGTCGTATTCACCATATTACAGTTGTTTTACATTAGTTTTGTCATTCTTTTTGCCAAAAACTCTTAATATGAGGGACATTTCATAAATAATGCACACTATTTTTTTTACTTACATGTTTATTTCTTTCCAATATCTCTCTACAGCCCTTCGATATGGCCTCCCTGCTTCTCTATGACTGAATCTCAATGTCTTGGAAGCTCTATTATTCCATCCAGGACACCCCTGCTGCTCATCTGTTGAATGGTTCAGGTGATGGTGGTAGAAAGCTCTTCCAGAGAAAGATAATGATGTCCGTGCATAGGTTTTCTCAACTTCAGAAACAAACTGAAGTCTCGTGGACTCATGTCTGGGCTGTAGCGAAGATGCAGCAACACTTCCAATCCGTATTTGTGCAGTTTTTGGGCTACAACATTGCCAATATGTGAGCGAGCATTGTCGTGGAGAATGAGTGGCCCAGCCTTGAGAGCAACTGAGCAAAAATCATCATTTGCTTGATCTTTGAGCACGGTGAAATTTTTTTCGATGTGGATAATCTGAAGCCCTCTACTCATTGGACTGTGATTTCAGCCCTGGTTGAAAGGCTCTAATCCATTTTTCATCAATAGTGACAATTTGACACAAGAATCCTTGAGCTTCACAGTTGAATCATTGTTTGAGCAACATTGCAATGTCCATGCGTTTCTGTTTCTCTTCAGCAGCCAAACATTGAGGGACCCATCTCGCAGAATTTTATCTCTTCAAATCACTTGTCAGAAAACGGAATACCGATGTTGGGGGAATTACATGGGTTCAGAGAGTTCCTCATAAGTTGCACCATGATCTTCCAGAGCATCTGCCTGAAGTTTCACAATTAGTTCATCTGTTGTCTTTTTGACCTTCCAGGTCTTGGATTATCATCAATGCTCATATGACCACCATAAAAACCAATAACCCAACGTGAAAATGTACTACAGCCCTGTGTAAACTCACCACAAACTTCACTTAACACACTGTGGATTTCTGCTGCGTAAAGTTTCAGTCTTGATGTATGACTTCTGGTCTTTAACACTCAACAGTACATGAGACCCCTGCGGGGTCCATTTCTACCTCTCGCCTATTTTACGTAGGAGTACACAGTGAAAATACAAAAACATGTGCTTCCTCCTCAAGCTCCCAACTACACCTCGTAATTTTTGTTGTTGCCGCATCAAACGATCCACTGTAATACCATATTGTGCATTATTTATGAAATGTCTCTCATACTTTATTGACCATATTCAGAACAAGTTATACCATCACTTAATTTGTAAAGATTATATGGCTGAGTATTTCAACAAAATTATTACTGTCATTTGTTACATGCAAAAAAAGTGGGTGATTAAATAACGAGCATTACACATCAAAATATTATCCTTCTTCCTCTGGTGCTTCAGTATACTGAAGAAAAAATATATAAATAAATAATGAAAATAGTTCTCACCAATTTTATTGTAATATGTCACAACTAGCTATATGACTGGTGTAGTTTACCCCATATTTCTGTATGGCAATTACATTAACACCTACAAAGCTTGGATAAGTCTGGAAAACCTACACTTCTTAAATAAGAGTTTAAAGATTTGTCCTTGTTGTAGACAATTCTCATGGAATATTCAGTTTTAGGCAATACAATTACATAAAATCAAATTAACAAAGAACTGTGCAATTACAATTTAGTGAAAATGTCCTACAAGAAGGCCAGTAAATTTGGCATCATATATGACATGTACACAATGGTTAATGAAAACATTATGACTCCACATATATTGTGCAAAGAAACACATACTGTTTACATGGTGACCTGTAACACAATTTTTGAAGGTGTCAAAAATATACATAGCTACATCCATACTCTGCAAACCACCATGAAGTTCATGGCAGAGGGTATGTCCCACTGTACCAATTATTAGGGGTTCTTCCTACTCCATTCACACACAGAGTGTGGGAAGAATGATTGTTTGAATGCCTCTGTGTGTGTTGTAATTATTCTAATCTTGCCATCACGATCCCTATGTGAGTGATACACAGTGGGTTGTAGTATATTCACAGAGCCATCATTTAAAGGCGGTTCTTGAAACTTTGTTAGTAGACATCTCAGGGAAACTTAGCCTATCTTCAAGAGTCTGCTAGTTCGGTTTCTTCAGCATCTGGGTGACACTCTCCCATGAGTCAAACAAACCTGTGACCATTTCTTCTGCCTTTCTCAGTATACATTCAATATTTGCTAATAGTACTATTTGGTATACACTTGAGCTATACACTAGAATGGGTTGCATGAGTGATTTGCAAACAATCTTTGTAGACTAATTGCACTTCCCCAGTATTCTAACAATAAGCCAAAGTCTACCATCTGCTTTTCCCATTACAGCCTATTTGATCATTCCATTTCATATCCCTACAAAGCATTACACCAAGGTATTTGTACAAGATGGCTGATTCCAACTGTGACTCATTGATATTACAGTCATACAATACTATATTTTTTGTTTTGTGAAGTGCACAGTTTTCCATTTCTGAACATTTAAAGGAAATTGCCAATCTTTGCACCACTTTGAAATCTTATCAAGAGCTGACTGAATATTTATACAGCTTCTTTCAGAGAGTACTTCATTACAGATAACTGCACCACCCGCAAAAAGTCTGAGGCTACTATTAATTTTACCCACAAGGTCATTAATATACAACATGAACAGCAAGCATCCCAACATATTTCCTGGGGCACACCCAAAGTTACTTCTACATCTGATGATTACTCTCCATCTGTGTGCATCTACATCCATACTCTGCAAACCACCATGAAGTGCATGGCAGAGGGTACATCCCACTATTAGTTATCAGGGTTTCCTCCAGTTCCATTCTGTATGGAGTGCATATGTCAGGGTGAAATATCATTATATTTTCTTTTATTTAAAAACACTGAGGTTCGACAGATCACCTGACAGATGAATCATTGGGAATATGTCTCATTCCTTCACTTAGTCGGGTTATGGTTATGATCAGGGATTAGAAAGCCCAAATTGCACCAACCACAACTTCAGCCACAGTACACAAGGCCATTTTACTTCTTTTTCCTCAAAGAGGTGAGATTAAATAAATAGAAAAAGAACAAAGTAAACTATCACTGGTAGGTTGTCAAAAGACAGTACAGCAAAACTGTAAAACAACAACAACAAATACTTCCATTTATTGGCAGTGTCATGCTGAGAAGTTTAAAAATTTAAGACTAGTCAGCAGTATGATAAATGTCAAATGAAAAGAAATCACTGTCTTGGATCCAAAAGTTATTTATATACAAGTGCCATCTGTGCCTAATATTGTGTGTAAGGTCATAAACATGCAATTATAACAAAGTTAGAAACTGAAGAAAAGAAAAATATTCACACTTGTTCACTCCTTTTGCCCTAAATTATGTTGTAATTTTCCTGGCACATAATTTTAAATAGAATATTATTTGATTTTTCACTGTGTGCTACAGTTCTCAACTGCTTCTCAATGCCAGTGAAGTACAGTTATTACCATTTCTTGCTTTTCATTAATTCTTACTTGCTTCTCTGTCTAAAATCTCTTAAGTTTCCTCATACTATTCTGTTTTCCCCCTTCCTTTTCCAGAACTTCTCAACCCATTTAAATCCCCCTGCCACCCCTTCTAACTTCAGACTATATCTACCTCTCAGATAACTTCAAACAATGGAAAATCCAGGATGGAATGTAACAATATGAGAGAAGGAAAGTTGCTACTCACCATATAGCAGAGGTACTGAGTCGCGATAGGCGCAATAAAAAGATTGACACAATCATAGCTTTCGGCCATTAAGGCCTTTGTCAGTAGTGGACACACATACACACATGCACACACACACTCACGCAAGCCATTAAGGCCTTTGTCAGTAGTAGACACACATACACACACACACACTCACGCAAGTGCAACTTGCACACACATCTGCAGTTTCAGAGAGCTGAAACTAAACTGTGAGCGGCAGCACCAGTGCATGATGGGAGTGGCGAATGGGTGGGGGTAAGGAGGAGGCTGGGGTGGGGAGGGGGAGGGATAGTATGGTGGGAGTGGCGAACAGTGAAGTGTTGCAGTTTAGACGGAGGGCAGGAGAGAAGGTGCGGAGGGGGGAGAGGGTAAGTAGCGGAAAGGAGAGAAATAAAAATAAAAAGAAATTAAAGGAGTGGGTGTGGCGGTGAAATGACGGTTGTGCTGTGCTGGAATGGGAACAGGGAGGGGGCTGGATGGGTGAGGACAGTGACTAATGAAGGTTGAGGCCAGGAGGGTTACGGAAACATAGGATGTATTGCAGGGAAAGTTCCCACCTGCACAATTCAGAAAAGCTGGTGTTGGTGAGAAGGATCCATACGGCACAGGCTGTGAAGCAGTCATTGAGATGAGGAGTATCATGTTTGGCAGCGTGTTCAGCTACAGGTGGCCACAGTTTGTTGTTGGCCGTTCATGTGGACACACAGCTTGTTGGTTGTCATGTCTACATAGAATGCAGCACATGGTTGCAGCTGAGCTTGTAAATCACATGACTAGTTTCACAGGTAGCCCTGCCTCTGATGGGATAGGTCTTGCATCTAGGTCTACTACAGGGGTATGAGCCATGAGTAAGGGATTGGGAGCAGGGGTTGTGTAAGGATGGAAGAATTAAATACCCTGAATCAGTCAACTACAGAGGGGTTAGTCCTATTAAGAAACTGTGGTCAGTGAAGCCGAGTCATTAGGTCTATGCATCAAGAAAGCACAGAGAAATTACTAAAGCTATGGATGAATACACTACAGCAAAACTGACCACACTCTTCAAAGTAGAAATTGCATCTTCAGAAGAAAATGAACCAAAGCACTCATGCATCTCTTGTCAGGAATTTTTCACAAATATCAGTTCAGCTGTTGAATATTGTGCATCCTACAGTGAAAAGGTGCAGGTTTTAACTATTATTCCATAGACATTTTCAAAGAAAACAATTTTGAACCACTTTCCATCAGTATCAAAGTACATGGTAGACAAATCAAGAAATGTGAGGTCTGCAAAAGGAGTCTG
This sequence comes from Schistocerca nitens, assembly GCF_023898315.1. Lineage (NCBI taxonomy): Eukaryota > Metazoa > Arthropoda > Insecta > Orthoptera > Acrididae > Schistocerca > Schistocerca nitens. The sequence continues at coordinate 485,161,130 of NC_064622.1, read as the reverse complement.
TGGAAGACCAGATCCCTATTATGGTCATCCTGTAGAAGCAGCTCAAGTTCAAATAGTGCAGTCATCTGGAAGATAAAATGTTCTTGCCAGAGTGCCAACAAAAAAGACACTGTAACTGTAACAGTTGAAGCTCAAAAAGTTGTGAAAGTGAAGAGATACATGACTCGTACTATTAAAGAAACTTTTGCAATTTATAAGAGCAACTATACAACTTCACGTACTGGAAGATCAAAATTTTATGCATTATGGCGTAAGTGGGTAGTTCCACATTCACCTAGAGATGTCTGTTTATGTGTGCATGGCACAAATTTTGAACTTTGTGTGGTACCTTTGAACAACTTACTGGAGCACGTGACATATGGCACCTTGGTTGAGCGTATGAAGTCATTAGTAGTCTGTGACGTAAAGCGAGAGACTTGTTTGTTTCAAGAATGTGGTGACTGCACTAGAAAGGGAGGACTCTACAGACACTTGGCCTGGAAGACATAGCAGATAACTCTGCAGAAATTACAAATGCGACATGGGAGGAAAATAAACTAATTAAGAAAACCATTGCCTTTGACAGTTTCACTGATGAACTTGGTAAATGGTCAGTGAAAGCAGTAACACAACAGCATCTGAAGAAATTGCAACACCACATTGCAGAAGTGAAAGGGTGTGTATAGGCTGAAGAACTATGTTTAGTGCTTCACTGTGATTTTACTTAAAACTGGTCTGTAATTCTCTCACAAGAAGCACACGAGTATCTTTGGAGTAACGACCAGGTTTCAATTTTTTAGGAGTGACATATTTTCAAAGCAATACCACAAGTGTTGCAGTTACAAGTGATGACACAGGGCATGACTCAGCACATGATTTGCTAGCAATGCAAAATTCTTCAACTGTAAACAGGGGCAGAGAAGATCATCATTATTTCTGACGGTGCTCCTAGTAATTTTAGAAATCGTTACCAACTGTTTGAATTGAGTAAGTCGCTTGTGCCAAATGGCTGGGTATACAGTGCTACTGGTCACAGGAAGGGGCCTTGTGATGGTGTAGGAGACCTACTGAAGTGCCAGGCTACAAAACATGATCTTTCCAGACCAAATACAACTGCGATTCAGAATGCTCCGGATTTTATGAGAGTCGTGAAATCTTACACACCCACAGCCCTCATTCTTTTGTCCAAAGATGAATCAAAGAATTTTGTGAGCAGAAACAAGAAGAATGGTTCAAACAACTACTCCTGTGAAAGGAATTCAGAAGACACATTTCTGGAGTCAAAGTGATGGGTGAATTCATATTGCACGCACTTTAAAGGGCAAGAAAGAAGAAATTTTGTTCGTTCGGCTAACACCTCAGAAGCAGCAGGATAATATTCAGATTCACAACCTGAGAAGGGGGATGTACGTGGTGTGTTTGTATGACTGTCACTGGTGGACTGCAGAGATTATAGACACCAGTTATAAGTTAAACGAAACTGTAGTGAACTTCATGCTACTACATGGACCAGCTGCTGGATAAAGGTTTCCAGCTGAAGCACAGCAACAACGTCATCAGTGCTCACTTCCTGTTCAAAATGTTTTGAAGATTGTAAGTTCTCCAGTTCCTATTGGTTTAACAGGAAGGCATCACCCTATATCAAAGGAAGACACTGAAGCAGTGGAACACATTTGTAGTTCATTGACTGGCTAATTTCAGCACAAAACAGAGTCCACAGAAGCTGTATAAATTGAAACCTTTAAGTCAGTGAACCTTTCACATACATTTTGGAACTGTTTAAAATGCTTGGAAATTGACTCTCTTACTCATCTTTCAAAACTAAAATTATGTTAAATAAGGTTAGGTTTTGATTTTTATGAGTGTGTTATGTATTAATGTGGTAATAAAACAGGTTTTATGTATGGCAAAAATTTCCATTGTTTACAAAAGCTGTTCAACCTAAAAGTGGAAGTGGGGAATGTTGTACTATATAGTACCACTCAACAGAAAAAAATCAAAATTTTATGGATTGGCATTTTTGAATATAATTCTTTTCCATAAATTATAAAAAAGTTGAGAACACTATAGTAAAAGAACTTTGACAGATAAATCCTAATGGAGGATTTCTTCATAATCATAAAGCAATTATATTAAAAAAAAATCTAGAACTGTTCCAGAGAACCAGCATTTTCAATTTTTTTCCAAAATTCGCATCTTCAAAGCGGTATGTGCAGTGTCACCTTGGGAGGGGGTATCTCGGAGCAGAAATTTTTTTGGAGGAAACAAAAAATTGTGTTCCTTAATTAGTCCATAATTTTATGCTAAATTCAATAATATCCGAGACTATGAAGGTAAAATTTTTTCCTAGCCTGCCTGAATTGATATGGACTATGCCTAAGATTCTTATCAGATTCTACACAGTAGGAAACTGCCAATTAATCTGCAAACCATAATCTAAATTTACATTTCTCTTGTGCAGAACATGAGTCCATTCAATAATGACCTTTCACAAGATTGATACCAGTTTGAATTTATTAATAATTTAATTGCAAATAGAGCTTTTGTGCTCTTCGTTAGATTCTGCCTCATTATTATTCATACAACTTTTTCTTCCGAAATTAATGTCTCTTGTCTTCAAAATATGAATCTTTACTTTTTAACCCATTAGTATTGCTTACAAGCCTCACCACAACAATTCCTTACGGAAGCAACAAAATCCTGTTGTTATTTAAAGCATTAACACATCAGATAATCAATAGCATCTGAGGCACAAATACATTGTAACTGCAAACAGAAAGTTATTATTATGCTTCTCTTTCAGGATAATGCAAATTGCAAGATAAACTCATAACATTCTCATCTGCAGTATTCTGAATCACTACAAGAAAAAGAAAATTAACACTCATAGCCAACTTATTTACCCATTTACAACAATTGACAAAAAAGTTCAGTGCTCAGCTGAAGAAATATGCTGTGTTTCAATTTACTATTATTGTGCAAATTTTTAGTTTATGTTTAATTTCTTCAGAACATTGATTATCAAACTGAAAGGCTTGAGTAGTGGTAGTTTTATGATTTTAGTTGTTAAATTATGCCTGTAATTAAATAATAAGTGTGAATGAACAATATCACTTGTTAAATTATGCCTGTAATCAAGTAGCAAGCACGAATGAACAATTTCACTTACAAGCAAACAAGTTTTAACCTACACAAAAACTATTTACTGTTACTCTTGTCTCAACAATATATTCATACATTTAAAAATGAGTAAATGAGGTAATTTACTAAATGAAATTGTGGTGCAGTTACCTGTGAAGGTCTTCTATTATAACGTTTCCGTCTACCATCGTGCTTTTCATGGAAATTTTCTATATGGCGCACCCAGTCACCTGGAAGACTAAATGTTTCATGGCAAAGATCACATGTGAGGGGTGTATACAAGGCCGAGGGTTCCTGTACATGTACAGCCCTTCCTTCACTATCATGGAAGTCATCTTCCTCCTGTAACATGTACAATTAAAAACTTTAAATTTTGAAATGTGCACTGGATTATATTTATTCTTCAATAACAACAGCACACACAGAAATTGACTTAAAAGCACTATGAAGTGGACATTTTTCACAACACTTACAGACTTAACTGTCACTTCTGGATGCATATGACTTGCTATTTCTTCTTCCATTGGTTCAGACAGTTCTGTATCTACCCACTCAATAGGTTCCTGTTTTACTATCAACTGGACAGGATTCAATGGCAAATTATTGGGCGGGTGCTCTGAAGAACTGTCAGTCAGAACGTCTGCTTCGGTAGGACTCTTGCTGCTAACAGCACCAGGAGTTACTACATCTTGCTTTTTCTCTGGATTCTTGTCCTCTTTTCCATTTGAAGCTGTATCTACACTTGCTGTTTCCTTTTCGTTACATACATTCTGGTCAGTTGTAGCAGTCAAGGAGGAATCCTGAAATCTTGAACCTGAGGATGCTTTCCTCTGACACTTCCCTGTCGCCTCGGTCTGTATCTGAAGAGGAAATAATCTCTGTACTGAGGGTTGGACATTACCATTTCTGTCCTGTACCACCTGATTCACTGTATTAGTCCTTTCATGGCACAGTCCCTTTATACCTAAAATATGTGCAGCTCTCAGGATTCCATCCAGCTGTCCATAGCTCACTGTTGCCTCTCCGCTGTACATATACTGAACCAAAATCTTCAAAATACGGTAAGGGATTTCTGAGGGTAAAACAATTACAATGGGGAAATTGACTGTAGGTGGGTACACAGCTTTGAGTAGCTGCTGAAGATACGAACTGCATGCTGATAATACGAACCGGTGCGCCGATATCTGTCGTCCGTCCACTGTTGCTAAACACACGTCGGAAAATAATTCAGACCGCAGCAAAGTGGCTACGGATGAATGAAGATGTGTCCCGTAACTATGCCACTTCAGCTGAAAGTTATCTGCCGCTGCAATAGCCATGGTAATGCTGAAAATAATTTTCATAGCAAGTAACACATTACTCAAGTACAGCGCGCAACAATAATATCGAAAGGAAGGTAAACAGCGCGATAAGTTACGCTATGTTCCAAGTAGCTGGCGACAGGCAAACGGATGGCAAACAAAGCTAAACAGCGTCCAGCCGGTAACGTAAACAATCTTTTCATTCGCGTCTGTCAACAACAAATATGTAACGTCATTTTTCAACTTACCTTTTTATTTAAACTGTTAGCTGTCGAACCAGCGCCGCCTAATAATGAAAATCGATCACCTACGACCATTATCGATTTTCGGGTAGGATGGCCAATGGTGTTTCAACATCATCCATTGATCGGTATTGGTTCCCGGCTATTGGGACAGCGAAGAGTGCGAATACGTATAGCGTCAAAAGAGCATTTGTAAAAAGTTATGATATATACGAGATCCACTAAGATTTCATGTTGTAAATTACGTATTAAAAAATCAAAGAATTTAAAGATGGATACCGTCGATTTTTGATGTTGATTATTTACAAATATATTTTCTAATTAAAGAGTGAACTTGAATACTGCGCAGAGAAAGTGAGCATGCATCTCTGAGCGTCTGACATATGATGTTGCTTGTGTTTGGTAGGAAGGGGGGGCGGCATGAGAAGAAAGTACTCAAACTCGTAGAAAATGTGTGAGCGTAAATGATAGTAAACCGATGACTGCTCAACCCAAACGTCGGCAAGATTATGGCAGGTAAATGTTCACTCTATGGTCTTTCCAGTTCCTAGAATTGCAGAGAATGCTATTGATTTTATAGATTAAATTTTTAACAACGAGTCGATAAAGTAAAACGAGAATAAATGCTCCGTGAGGAATGTAATCCTAAGACTCGATTAAAAAACGTTTCTCTCTCAGCAACTTCTACGAAGGACGGTCTTCCGCAGCTCTTGGAAGGTCTGACTGTAGCTGCCAAGAAGAATCCCGACGAAGTGCCCACTATTCTAGATTCCATCCTTACTCAGACTGAAAATCTCCACAACGGTAAGTATTTGGGTTTTCTACATGATTGTTTGTGTGTAACAACTTTTAGTAGCAGTGACAACAAGTGTTTGACACCTAATTGTGATGTCAGATATCTATATTTAATGATTATTCGGTGGTTAGAAGCGAAGAGAGATACTGTACGTTGGTAGATATTTCATTATAGTATGTTGACGAATGACAGCATTCAACTATTTCAGCCTGCAGTGAGCGTTGCATATTTAAGGAGAACTTATGAACTGTGTGTGCACTGTAGGATATTCCTCATTCTGTCATATTGGAAACATCTGCCTTAGTAAGTACCATTGTTTTTCTCATCGATTCATACAGACACAAGTGTTCTTTTCTCATAAATCATCGTTTGCCATTTGGGAAAACTGAAGATCAAAAACACTATGTTATGTTTACATATATTGCTCAGTTGATTTTTATCTTCACATCTTTTCCATACAGTATAAGGAATTCATTATTTACATGTATTCAGCTTTCAGTTTTATGTAGTAAACAGTCCGTTTCATTTGTGGTATTGTAATCAACCTCAGTATCTGTTAAACAAGGAAAAAAATTGGGAAATGTAGAATCACATTCCCCTTGCAGGTGTGATTTTTAATAGCACACATTTTGATGTTACTCTAGGGTTATTGTTAGTGATTAATCTAGATGTTTATTTCAAACCAGCATTATCCATTAATGCATTGTAGTGTACCATGATTTGTGACAACAGTTTACTGTCATGATGTAATAGGCAGTGATGTTCATATTAGTCAGAATACTTTTACACTGCCATACTCATTTGGCTACCAACAACTAAATTGGATAAGTATGCTCTTGGTGCTGAGTTAATCCTGATCTGACATTTCCTCATTGTGTAAATTTGGGTAGAATGTTAAAACTGAATATGTTGATACTGCTTTAAGTTTTGAAATTATGATTGATAACACCTGAGCTGAAGAGTACATGGATACTAAAGCTTTAATGCTGGCAGTAGTTTGCTTTTCCCCTCACATTATTGTTTCACCGGAACATCTTATTTTGTTTTTATGTGTATTTAATGTGTAGAGTTTAGCAAACTGATATAGTTTGTGTGCATTGTGGTCAAGGATCAAAGGCTACAAATATGAAATGTAAAGGTGCAGCCACAATGTACAGCTGGCCCTGCCTGCGGAAACTGTATTCCATGTACTGTCAGGTAAGGTGATAGTGGCAGTACACTGACTCATGTGGGATGACTGTGGTTCAAATCCCCATGCAGCCTTCAAGATTTAAGTATTCTGTAGTTTTCCTTAAATGTTTCAGTTGCCAGGGATGTTCCTTTGAAATGGTCTTTGCCAATTACCTTCCCTATCCTTCTGCAGTTAAGCTTGTGTTCTGTGTTTAATGGCAATATCATTGCTGAGACTTTGAAACCTAATCTTCTTTCCTTTTTCCATTCTGTGTTGCGAGTGACTTGTAACATTTCCTGTGTTTGTACCTGAATGTAGTACAGTAAGCCATAGCACCAAACCAGGCAGTTCAGCTGCTAAGATGCGTTGTATGCTGAAGCTGACGGTCCGTTGACATTGGTCATAGCCAATCGGGTGACAGTATAAGGTAGCAAATGAGAATCGCAGAATCTAATCCTTTTCTTTGGCAGAAGATATGAATTGATTACATTTATTTTTGTATGGAGAGTACCAGATTAACGTTTACTGATCTGATTATCATAAATTTCTAGGTTGCTTACTGATTTTTGTATTTAGTTGACGAGTGGAAGAAAGCTAGATGTGCTGACAGACTGACCCATGGTGAGGCCCAAGACCTAGGTTAGTTTAGAATGTGACAGTTTGGTTGTGACTTGGTTAAGCCAATAAATCCCAGCACGAAAATACAATTACTGTGATAGCATGATGTGTTGTCTAGTCTGGGACAAGACTGTTGGCACTCTCATAACCTACTTGTATGTCATATTTCAAATTTTGCCAGAAGCTGAGACAATGTGATGAATTCTAATCTAACAGAACAAAATAATAGCTAACTTGTTTTACTAACTGTAGAAAACTATGTATGAGCATTCCATTTGCTTCTGACAACCAATTTACAGTTGGTCATATTCAGTTCAAATGGCTCTGAACACTATGGGACTTAACATCTATGGTCATCAGTCCCCTAGTCATATTCAGTTCCAGTTGTTCATCATGTCAGTTTGTTACCATTATCGAAACACAATGCAACAGCTGTTGACATCGCAAATGCTTTTTTTTACTCAGGAAAAAATGTACTTTGAAAACAGCTACTGTTCAGCTGCTAATGTGCTGTTTTTATCTAATACTTCAAATAAAGCAGGTTTGCAACTACACAAACCATTGTCTATATACTTACAAAGTCCAGACAAATCTAGTAATCCAGTCTGCATGTTAACACAATGAGAAATATTTCAATGTACATATCAGGCGAAACTGAGCTTCTTGTTTAACTTATCCACTTTCTGGTGTCACCTCAGTTCACGATGCATGTGGATGATGATGAATCTCACATGTTGAGTGTCCCTTGCAAAATACCTGTGGATTATTTGTTGTTAGACCATTCAGCATAATAGTATTACTGGTACATTTATAAATATTTAGAACATACATGAACATTGATTAAATTAGGCAATGATGGGGTAGGAAATCGACTATGACCTTTCTAATGTATTTAGGTCGTGTTTATATTTCTTTATTGGTCACAAAAACTATGATTTGGCACATACAATATAGGACAAGTCAGGATTGAGATAGTAAATATAATTCATATGTGTTATGGAATCATCCCAGTATTCAGCTTAATAACATAGGGAAACCACGTAAAACCCAAGTCAGGATAGCCAGATGGGTTTTGAACCGTGACTTCCCAAATGTGAGTACAGTGCCTTAATGTTGTCACCTCACCAGGTATATTAATTGGAAAGAAAACTATCAATGAAACCACAACATACAACTGTAGTCTGCAACTAATTAACATTACATGGAAGAACTATAAAATGACATTACTGGAACATGAAACTTTGTTACACTACACTTCAGGAAAATATACACACATGAGCTCTAGCCAACAATACTTCCTTCACAACTGATTTCCTTCATTGTGGTGTTTCATTATACTGCATCTGAAACAGAGGAAACAAGAAACCAACAGCAGAAACATTCTTGTACAAAGACATGCAGACAGCAAGATATTAAACCTGTTATCAGATAATGATACTTCAACAATAAATGAATGCCCATTATTACTCTAAGTCAACATATTCACTTACATTGTAGGAACACTTCTCAAGCAGAAACTCTGGTCTAAAAGCTGTTCCCTTCTGTAGCCTTTTTGTGTGTGTTGGCAGTGCATTATGAAGTATGACACCAATGTGGCACACATATAGTTGAGTAAAAGTGTTGAGTGTATTGTAACCACAGTTACCCAGTTTGTAGGTCTCCAAATTGTGTGTGTCAAGATTTGAATAACTTTCTTCTGTACAGTAATGTAAAAATTTCATTTAACTGTCTATTAGTTTTGCTGCAAATTGTTGTTGTATAATCCACAACAGACTGGGAGTAATCAAAGCAACCCATTCTAGCACCTTGCATTGCATAATATGAGGTTTTTGTGAGATTGAAGGTTAATTTTTTGGCTGTTAACCAGTTGTAAGCTAGATAATGTCTTCTCAAGCATACATCGTGTCATGTTGTTAAAATTTTGTCAGCTTTCAGCGGGGTATTCCTTGGCCATCATCAAGTGATAATTGCTGTGTGATTCCTGCCACCATCCATATATAGCCACACTGTAGTCCATGACATCACTGGTGCTCACTCATTTGCCATACATGGTAATGTTTCTGTTGTGCACCCTCTTGCTTCTGTTATAACACTGTCCCAGAAGCCATTTTTATTTAGTAATAAATGTCTCATTGGACACAATTTGGTGTCATTTTCTAGATTATGTTCTACTTCTGCTGATTTCTTAGTGTACTGTAGGCAGAAACACCATCCGTGTTCTATAAAATGCTATTCAACAGTGCACGCATTTTGTCCAACATGAAACGACCCCCACCCACAGTGTTTTGTATATCCCTGGCCTTTGAGGCATACACAATAATTCACAGACCTCAAAAGTTGTCAAATTTTTGCTAGAGGCCTAAAGACTGAATTGATTTTATGCCTCTTTAGGAACCAGCTAATGTGTCATGTTACTGAGACACAGGACAACATTAATGGAGCTTAATGTCCTCCTTGCTCACCTGCTAGCAGATTTTTAACCACTTGCTGCTGCTGCAACCTTCAGAAGATTTTATCATTACTTATAGCTACAGAAGCATGCATTCGTATATAACATGTCTTTGTGAAGGGGAAACATAGTACAACATCGAACACCTGGAAAGTCTGTGTGTTATAAAGGATAATTTATTAAGCTCTTTGACTTCCCCATTATGATACCACTATGAGAAGATATTTCCACAATTTGCTATAATGAGCTATCATATTGACACTGCTGTTCTCAGAAGAATATTTTAGCCTGCCAATTTCCTACTGCAATGAGATGGCAAACATTATTCTAGAAAGCAGACATATACAAATGGCCACTACCTTACTGCTGTACCCTATGGCTAACAGAGGTGTTTTTAGCTTTAGATTGGGACTAGATTGTCAGAACCATGGTAGCACAATAGATGTTATCACAGAGGAAAATCACAGAAAGGGAAATTCAGCCAGCTGTCACAACAGCATGTGGCAGGTTGTTAAACAGTGCACTGCACTGTTATCTGCATGACATCGAGAAACATCAATGCTGGTGTCATGTTGTTCATTTAAGAAGGGACTGAACTTTGCACTATTGCCATGGAGTATCCCTATTGCTGAGATAAATGTGGTGGAACTGTTTGCAAGATTCTCGGTGAAACTGCAGAAAAAATTGATCAAGAAATGAGCCACATTCTTTCAAAATTTACATTTCCAGCACTGGACTTGAAGAGCTCAGTGCAGTGGCTTCTGTGTGCTCCAAAACACTCATTTTAGTCTGCAAGCTGACAGTGGCAATGCAGCTGCAGTTATGGAACAAGCCTACTATGATGTGAAGATCCAGTTGATGTTGAAGGAGGAGACATATCAAAAGTTGTCACGGGACCTGACATTCAGAATAACGGACATTCTCAAGTAGTTATCACTGGAAGAGAGTGTAATTAAGAATCTCCTCTATAAAACACATTGACAACATATCAGGAGTTTGTAAGAAGGAAACAACCCTACTGCTTGTTGAGAGCACCATTGGATTGCCAGCTTACGGACTCGCCGAGTAACTCGCTAGCCTGCTCATTTTGCATTGGTCGCTGTGTGTATCGTATCAAGAACTCAGCTGACTTTATCAACTGAATTAAATGTCTATACCTTAGAGTGATTATAATGAACATTTGAAAGGGCACAGAGCATACTTTGTATACATGTGAAGAATAAGTGTCGTTGTATTACCAAGGTAAACATGTATAAGCAGAATCACAGCTTAATCTTAGTTTAATTAAAAAACATTAAAATAAAGTTATATTATACAAGCTAAATCACTGTTTAATTAAAGAATAATAAAATACTTTCATCACTCTGTTGCCTTGTACAAGTGTTACCCACAGTAATGACCCATTTGAAGCATTAAACTACGCAGTCACATCAGATCCCACCCAGCCACGTATTCAATTGCTAATTATCTCGTAGACAACTGCTTCATTGTGGGATTGTGCTGCTCGCTTGGAATGTGGGTCATTTTTTGCACAGATCCTAAATTTTTTTCTCACCTATCTGTTTGTTTATTGTACATTACTGCTGCTCACTTAGATGTATGACAGCACAACTTGTCACTGTGTTAGCTGAAGCAATAATGAAGGAATAAGTATGGGCTCACAATTGTGGAACTGTGGCATGGTACAAGACAATGTTATTTGTGGATGGCGCACTTTATACATGAGCACACCTGCTTGAGGGTTAAAGTGCAACTACCCACAGAGGTCCAGTGTGGACTGTAATTATCTTATGGTAGTGAAACTTGTTAGGTGTGTTAATGTGAAATCGATTTATGCTGGAAAAAAATTAGTTAAAATTTTGGCCATCAGATACAGATCTGTCACTATACACTGTTTCAGTACCATGAGAAGGAAAGTTGCTACTCACCATATAGCAGAGATGCTGAGTCGCTGATAGGTACAACAAAAAGACTCTTACAATTATAGCTTTCAGCTGTGTGTGTGTGCGAATGTCAGTCTATTGTTAACGAAGGCCTTGACGGCCATAAGCTGTGATTGTGAGAGTCTTTTTGTTGTGCCTGTCTGCGACTCAGCATCTCCGCTATATGGTGAATAGCAACTTTCCTTCTCATAGTATTGTTACATTCCATTTGGGATTTTCCATTGTTTGACTATACACTGTTTGTATGATGGTATGACGTCAATATTGTCATATGACAAGCTGCAACATGAGTGAACAATATGACTATAGAGAGGAGGACTGCACGCTGTTCGTGGAACTGTTGTATGTGAATGGCAGCACTTACGGTTCTGCAGTTAGAGAGTGTTACTGATTGAAAGGTCTGAGGGGGTTCCTGATGTCATTAAATGGTTTAAAGGTGGTGGTGATGATGAAATTTGAAAACTTGGGTAAGCTTGAGGTGGCACTTTGAAGAGGAAGACATCCTATCCCAGGTGGAAGTTAGTGACGTGGTTGCTGTTGTTGTAACTGACTGTACAGCATGTGCCCTGAATATTGCTTGTGCTTGTGTAGTGTCACAAGAATTGTTTATCCCACAGTGATCAGTATGGAAAAGCTTTGTGGTGTATTTTGCACTGGTTCCTGTACAAGATCCAGGTGGTGCAGTGACTGAAACCTCATGATCCACAGCAAAGTTCTGAAGTTGCGCTTTGCTTTCTGGCACTTATCGAGTTAATGATGTGGCCAGGCTTTATTCTGTGGAGTGACAATGTACATTTTGTACTACTACTAAAATTAATTATGTGCCTGGTGTGCAGCTTGCTGATCATGCGCTAGACACAAGATTTTTTTTTTAGTTTTATGAAAGCCTGCTGGCAGAAGTAGGTTTACCCAAATTTTGCCCCCGTTTTACAGAATCTTTAATGTTTAAGCTGCTTTATTTGTTTTTCCCAAGTAAGATTGATGCTCTTTTTGATTTTTAGGCATAGGTAACTTAATTGCAGCTTCTTCATGGTCTAATATGTGTGCTTAGCACCACTCTTGCAAAATGTGACCTAGGTACTTGATGGGCACATACAAAAAAAACTGCACTTGTCCAGCTGGCAATGTGAACCATTTTCCTTTAAACGGGTAAATGCCATTTGGAGGAATCGCATATGCTACTCCTGTTTTCCAGGCTGTTTGCACATTTGATAATATTTTGTACTAACTGCTTTAACTATCACTGGTACATGGCTGGTGCACTAGACATGCCAAAAGGTAAGAAGTTATTACGGTACATGCCAAAAAATGCATTGACCACTGAGGTATGCTGCATTTGCTCATGTAATGGCCACTGTAAATATAGATTTGTGAGACCAGTCTTGGAAAAATACTGGCCACCAGCCAGTTTTGCCAGTAATATTTACCTCCCGTAATAAATCCATGTCATTAATAGCTGTGAGACATTTATCACTGCTGTTGCAATCATTATGACCATCCTTCCATAACACAGTTCTGCAAACATAAAATGAATGCAGGTGTTGTTGCTCAACATTCATATAAGGAAGTTCCCTCTTTCCTTTTTTCTTTTTAAACAGAAATTTTTCATGACCTTTTGAAAAGTCTGATTGATCACAAGCAGTTTTACTATTTATCTTTATAAATTGTGCATCTTTATCTAAATTTGTACTACACAACTCACATTATAGTGTTTGACAGTAAGCACACCTCTCCTTTTCCATTCCCAAATCGTGCATGGGAAGAATGGCTACTAGTAAGGCCCTTTATAAACTAGAATTTCTGTTTCTGAGAATTTAGTTTCCATGCCGTTTGTTGTTGTTATATATTGCTGTATAAAATATGATTTAATAGTTCATAAGTAATTGGGTAAATAAAAATAATTTACTCTTCAAGTGATGGCAGGAGAACACACACATACAAATGTATTTCAACAATGTAAGAAAGGACAGACTGCTACTTACCATAAAGAAGACATTTCAAGTAGCAGACAGGCACAGTTAAGACACCCGCATATAGCTTTTGGCCACAGCCTTTATCAGTAAAACGTACTCTCTCTATCTCTCTATCTCTCTCTAGCATCTCGGGCCGGAATGCATCACGTGAGATGCAAGCAGCAGTCTGGAGGACGTGGCAAAGGAATAGTAGTGCATTGGTGGCAAGAGAGACGAATTCATCACGTGGGATGCAAGCAGCAGTCTGGAGGACGTGGCAAAGGAATAGTAGTGCATTGGTGGCAAGAGAGACGAATTCTATCTGGTGGAGTGTGCAGGGACTAGACTGCCAACAGGTGCAGTGTCAGCAGATTGTGGGTTAGGGGGGTGGGGAAAAAATGGAGCAAAAAAGAATATAAGTGGGGCAAGACTGATGGATGCATTGGAAGAGGGCTGCAAATAAACAGTGTGGGAGATGGGAATGGGGAGCAGGTGATAGGACAGAGGGGGTGGAATCTGTTGGGTAGAGGGTGTGGGGACAGTATGTTACCGTAGGCTGAGGCCGGGACTATTACGGGAGCGGAGAATGTGTTGTAAGGATAGCCCCCGTCAGTGCAGTTTAGAAAAGCTGATGGTGGAGGGAAGGATCCAGTATATGAGAAAGGGAGTTTTTGTCACCGCAGATATGTTGTCCTCTGGTAACCAGCATATATGGGAGGGATTTTTTGGTGTGAAAAGGATGACAGCTGTCAAAATGCAGTTACTATTGGTGGTTCGTGGGTTTAGTGTGGAGAGAGATGCGGATGGAGCAATCAGAAAGGAGGAGGTCAACATGTAGAAAGGTGGCATGCTGAGTTGGGGAGGACCAAGTGAAGTGGATGGGAGAGGTGTTGAGGTTGTGAAGGAATGAAGATAGGATGCCTTGGCCCTGATTCTAGATCATGAAGATACCACCAATGAACCTGAACCAGACTAGGGATTTGGTATTTTGGGAGGCTAGGAAGATCTCCTCTATATGGGCCATATACAGGTTAGCATAGGAGAATGCCATGCAGGTGCTCTTGGCAGTGTACAGGTTTGTTTATATGCCTTCCCTTCAAATGAGAAATAGTTGTTGGTTAGGATAAAGTTAGTAAGGTGTGTGAGGCATGAGGTAGTTGGTTTGGAGTCTGAAGGACATCGGGAAAGATAGTGTTGAATAGCAGTAAGACAATGGGCATGAGGAACGTGGGTGTATAGGGTGATGGTGTCGACAGTGACTAGTAGGGATCCAAGAGGTAAAGGGGTGGGAATGGTGTAGAGTCTGTGAAGGAAATGGTTGATGTCTTTGGTGTGGGATACTAGGTTACGGGCTATTAGTTGGAGGTGTTGGTCAATGAGGACAAAATTCTGTCAGTGGAGGCACAATAACCAGTCACAATGGGGCATCCAGAATTGTTGGGTTTGTGGACTTTGAGGAGCATGTAGAAGGTGGGTGTGTGGGGTGTCAGGGGTCAGGAAGAAAATGGAGGTTGGAGGTACGGAATTCCTGGAAGGTGACCAGCAGGTGGTTTGTTGGGAGAAGTGAGAATCACAGTTGGATGGTGGTATGTAGTGGAAGAGGCAGGATTCAATTTTGGAAATAGGGTGGTTTTGGTTGTGGGGATCGCCGACAAAGAAGTGCTTCCATTGCAGTGATCGGGAGAAGGAGAGTAGGTCTTTGGCAAGTCCAGCATGGATAAATTTGGGTGTAGGACTAAAGGTGAGGACCTTGGATAGGACTGAAACTTCTGTGGAGCTAAGGGTTAACAAGATGTCAGCAGGTTGGTGTCTGGAATGCCCCTTCATGTGCTTGAGAGCACATGGCTGTCTAGCTCACCTCAATTTGCCACATCCCCAAAACTCCCTACCAACCCTCCATTAAATCCAGAGCCAAAAAATTCCCATAACACTGTTGTTCACCTGTGAACCTCCTCCTTCCCACCTAACCACCCGCTGATCACCTTCCTGGAATTTCATACCTCCAGCTTAGCCTCACCATCCTTCACCAGGCCCTCGAAACACCAACCTTTCAGTAAAAGAAAGAACAGCCATAAACAACCTCGAAACATATCCTGATATAATCATCCTACCTCTAAACAAAGGTTCCACCCCTGTTGTTATGAATCACACTAACTACCTGGCAGAAGGCATCTGTCAATTATGACTCATCCGCCTATAAATTCTGCAGTAGTTATCCCATCCCGGAAGTCCAACACAAACTCCAGTCCCTTCTTACAGCCTTAGGCCCTTCCCAGAACATTTCCCCTGAGAATCCATTTCCCTCCTCACCCCTATGGCTCTCCACACATCCACCTTCTACATGCTCCCCAAAATCCACAACCCCAACAATCCTGGACACCCCATTGTGGCCGTTTATTGTGCCCTCACTGAAAGAATTTCAGCCCTCATTGACTAACACCTCCAACCAATTGTCCATAATCTAGCCTCTCATGTCAAAGACACCAGCCAATTCCATCACTGACTCTCCATCATCCCCACCGCTTCACCTCCTGGATCCCTACTCATGACTGTAGATGATATCTGCCTATACACAAACATCCCTCATGCCCATAGTCTTACAGCTGTTGAATGCTACCTTTCCCAATGTCATTCAGACTCCAAACCCACTACCTCATTCCTCAGACACATTGCTAACATTATCCTAAACCACAAATATTTCTCATTTAAAGAGAAAGGATGTAAACAAATGCATGGCACAGCCATGGGCACCCGCATGCCACCCTAGTGCGCCAATCTTTTTATGGGCCATCTAGAGGAGACTTTCTTAGCCTCCCAAAATACCAAACCCCTGGACTTGTTCAGGTTCATTGATGATACCTTCATGGTCTGGAGTCAGGTCCAAGACATCCTATCTTCATTCCTTTATGACCTCAAGACCCTCTCTCCCATCTGCTTCAT
Organism: Schistocerca nitens; assembly: GCF_023898315.1. Taxonomy (NCBI): domain Eukaryota; kingdom Metazoa; phylum Arthropoda; class Insecta; order Orthoptera; family Acrididae; genus Schistocerca; species Schistocerca nitens. Next base: position 485,144,598 of record NC_064622.1, on the reverse strand, counting down.
GTGGTCCTCCTCAACCCAGTGTGCCACCACCCTAGATTTTGACCTCCTCCTTCCTGATGGCTCCATCCGCATTTCTCTCCACATTAAACCCATGAATCACCGACAATACCTGCATTTTGACTGCTGTCATCCCTTTCACACCAAAAAATCCCTCCCAAATAGGCTGGCTACCTGGTGACAGCATATCTGCTCTGACAAAACCTTCCTCGCTCATTATGCTGCTGAGGGTCTCACCAAAGCCTTCACAGACAGGCACGATCCCTCAGACAGATCTTCTGTGGCTATTTCCCGTCACACCCACAATCCGGACTTTAATTACCTATCATCTTGTCCTCAAATGAGGAACATCCTACCTGAGATACTTTCCATCCCTCCTAAAGTGGTGTCCCATCACCCAATCTCCACAACATCCTAGTCCATCCCTATGCCACTTCCGATCCCAGTCTCTTGCCAGAAGGATCATATCCCTGTAGAAGACCTTGGTACAAAACCTGCCAAATGCACCCACTGAGCATTTCCTGTTCCAGTCCGGTCACAGGTATCTCTTACCCCATCAGGGGCCGGGCTGCCTGTGAAAGCAGCCATGTCATTTACCAGCTCTTCCGCAGTTATTGCACAGTGTTTTATATTGGTAAGACTACCAACAAGCTGTCCACCAGGATGAATGGCCATTCCAAACCATGGCCAAGAGCAAAGTAGACCAATCTGTGGCAGAATATGCAGCTGAACATAACACCCTTGATTTCAATGGCTGCTTCACTACCTGAGCCATCTGGATCCTTCCTTCCACCATCAGCTTTTCTGAACTGCACAGATGGGAGTTATCCTTACAACGCATTCTCTGCTCCCGTAATTATTCCGGCCTCAACCTACGATAACATACTGTCCCCACACCCTCCACCCAACAGATTCCATCCCCTCTGTCCTATCATCTGCTCCCGATTCTCATCTCCCGCAATGTTTATTTGCAGCCCTCTGCCAGTGCATCTGTCTGTCTTTCCCCACTTTGCTCCTTTTTACCCCACCTCCTTGTCCCCACAACCTCCTGATGCTGCACCTGTTGGCAGATGAGTCCCTGCACGCTCCACAAGACAGCACTGCCTTTCTCCCCACCTATACACTACACTACTATCCCCCCCTCTCTTTCTCTCCCTCCCCTTCCCTCCCTCGCCCCACTCTCCTCCCCGCTCTCCCCACCTCCCGCTCTCCCCACCTCCCGCTCTCCCCACCTCCCGCTCTCCCCACCTCCCGCTCTCCCCACCTCCCGCTCTCCCCACCTCCCGCTCTCCCCACCTCCCGCTCTCCCCACCTCCCGCTCTCCCCACCTCCCGCTCTCCCCACCTCCCGCTCTCCCCACCTCCCGCTCTCCCCACCTCCCGCTCTCCCCACCTCCCGCTCTCCCCACCTCCCGCTCTCCCCACCTCCCGCTCTCCCCACCTCCCGCTCTCCCCACCTCCCGCTCTCCCCACCTCCCGCTCTCCCCACCTCCCGCTCTCCCCACCTCCCGCTCTCCCCACCTCCCGCTCTCCCCACCTCCCGCTCTCCCCACCTCCCGCTCTCCCCACCTCCCGCTCTCCCCACCTCCCGCTCTCCCCACCTCCCGCTCTCCCCACCTCCCGCTCTCCCCACCTCCCGCTCTCCCCACCTCCCGCTCTCCCCACCTCCCGCTCTCCCCACCTCCCGCTCTCCCCACCTCCCGCTCTCCCCACCTCCCGCTCTCCCCACCTCCCGCTCTCCCCACCTCCCGCTCTCCCCACCTCCCGCTCTCCCCACCTCCCGCTATCTCCCCCCCGCTCTCCCTCCCCCCAATCTCTCCCCCCCAATCTCTCCCCCCGCTCCCCCTCTCTCCCACCCCACTCTCTCTCCCACCCCACTCTCTCTCCCACCCCACTCTCTCTCCCACCCCACTCTCTCTCCCACCCCACTCTCTCTCCCTCCCCGCTCTCTCTCCCTCCCCGCTCTCTCTCCCTCCCCGCTCTCTCTCCCTCCCCGCTCTCTCTCCCTCCCCGCTCTCTCTCCCCCCCCGCTCTCTCTCCCCCCCCGCTCTCTCTCCCCCCGCTCTCTCTCCCCCCGCTCTCTCTCCCCCCGCTCTCTCTCCCCCCGCTCTCTCTCCCCCCGCTCTCTCTCCCCCCGCTCTCTCTCCCCCCGCTCTCTCTCCCCCCGCTCTCTCTCCCCCCGCTCTCTCCCCCCCCCCCCCCCCCCCCGCTCCCCCCCCGCTCTCTCCCCCCGCTCTCTCCCCCCGCTCTCTCTCCCCTCCCCCATGCTCTCCCTCCCCCCTCCCCCACTCCCCCTCCCCCCACTCTCCCTCCCCCTCCCTCCCCCTCCCTCCCCCCCGCTCTCTCTCCCCCCCAAATTGCTGCGTGCATCCCACGTGATGTTGCATTCCTGCCCAAGATGCTAGAGTTGGTGTGTGTGTGTGTGTGTGTGTGTGTGTGTGTGTGTGTGTGTGTGTGTGTGTGTGTGTGCGCGTCTTTTACTGATGCAGGCTGTGACTGAAAGCTATATGTGAGTGTTTTTTAATTGTGCCTGTCTGCAACTTGACATTTCTCCTTTACAGTAAATAGCAATCTGTCTTTTCCTACATTGTTGATGTTCCTACCTGGAGTTTCGATTGTTTGATATAAAAAAAGTATTATAATTTGGAAACTTATAGAGCCAGTGGTCTTTCTTGTATATTTTCAAAAATTGATTATTTTTGTTGATTAAATGATATAGTTACGCACATTATTGAAATTACAGAGTCTTCTGCCAATACACAATTTGTTCCTGAAGCAAAAGCTCTTTTAAACTGGAAATCAAAGGATGTTGTCAGCAAAACAGCCCAGGTTATATCAGAACTCGCGAAGTCTGACGCTGGCCGTGAGAAATGTGCTGATTCGGAATTACTTGGTGCCATAGTTAAGCACTTGGATGCCAAAGAAGATGATATTAAACTTCTTATACAGATCTGCCGAGCTTTAGGCAACATCTGCTATGAGAATGGTACGTATTGAAGTCGTAATGCAACTTTTTCTTTACCCTCCCCCACCCCCTCCATCCTCTCTCTCTCTCTCTTTCTCTACATCTATCTCTCGGCTTAGTTTGAAAAGTGAATTACAATGTTGCCTGGAATTGTTATATCAGGTAATGTATTTCTTACAGATAAAGGAAGGACACTTCTTTTGGAGGCACACTGTTTGCCACCATTAATACAAGTTTTGGAGAAGTTTTCATCTGAGGCTGGTGAAGAGGAAAGAAATTTACGTGCTGTAGCTTCAGGATGCCTGCTAAATTTGCTTGTTGGCCAAGAAAATGTTCAGCAGAAGGTAGGCATTAGAGGAAAGCAAAGTGTAATTTGAGGGTCACATTTCAACACTTTACAAGTGACCATTACATGCTGCTATCGAGATGTGACATTATTATAGTTTTAAAATTTGTCTTTTGTTGTTGTTAAAACAAATGCAGTTAATAAATTGGCCAAGCATTTTGTTTACAGTAAATGTTTAAAGAAACATCATTGTGAAAAAATGGAATTTTCCTCAAATTTTTTTTCATGTTTCACTATGAGTTTCGTGAAGCCATAAATTGACAAAATGTCTCGAATTTCTTCATTCAAGTTTTGATAATCAGTCACTTCCACAAAAGTTTGTTTACAATTCATTTGCAGCATTTTGTCGTGGTTGTGCTTCCATTAGCAACAAATCTTGTGAAAGTCGAGTAAGGTTTGTTTCAGTTTCAAAAAACCATGGATTGTGGGTGCAGATATCTGTTGATTGATTGATTGATTCTGCACAATTTGGCAAAGTGCATTTCAGTGGGTGTAAGAAATTGCTCAGAAAATTTGAATAAGAAATACAAAATCCATATTAAACATCAAAACAGCAGACGACACTTGGTTATGTTTGTATGAGCAACAGTCAGGTGTTCAGGAGTTCCAAGATGAACCAAAACTAACAAAAAGGGTTCATTTGTGGCATTTTTTTTGCCACAAGTCATCAGTGAAATCAGGAAAAATAACTGAAATATCATGACATTCTTCTTCATGACAATACAAATTGTCATTCAGCACTACAGACAGTTGCCATTGGTTTTTTCCTAAGTTGTCTAGTTGTGGTCCATGAAACTTTTCCATTCAGAAGATTCAGTCAGAGCTGAGCTGAATATCCTCAGAGGTGGACCTGGTTCTGCTGGGTTCTGCTGAGTCATGGCAACTGACAGCTCGGATCTTGGAGAGTGACATTAATATTGTGAAAAAAGGGGTTAGTAGAAGTTTACACGTCATCATCAGAAAGATTCTTTGTCAGAGATAAAACTTGACTATAAATTGTCATCCATCAGAGTTAAAACTTATCTATTGATTCTGCAGAGCTGCGAACCATATATCGCTATGTTTCATGGCTTCTGCTTTTCTGTTAATGTTATCCTTATGTTTATGTATTTTGAAGGCTTCTCTGGATAGTTATGGATAAGAGTTTGTTATTGTAGATAAAATTTTGGTTTCTGAAAATTTCACCTCATGATTTCCTGATTGAAGAGGATGCTCTGCTTCAGCTAATTTTTCTATTTCCTGTGGTTGACAAAGATCCTTATGTTTCTTCAGCCTTGTATTCACACTTCTCTTGATAGTTCCAGTGTAGTCTTTACTATGTGCATGCAGAACCTTTTTCACAGTAATTACGTCTCTCTCTCCGATGTCCAACCTTCAGTTGACAAGACTCAGTGGAACCGAGAGCATTTCCGAAGGTGTCCAACTCACCTCTGCACAAAATTTTAGAAATGGAAAAGTTTCTAGGACAGGTGATCGTATAACCCATATGACTCATCAGCAGCCAAGACATCTGGTTGCAAAACCATTCATTGTATTAATTAAAACAAGTCATTATCTGATGGAGAAAAGAACATCTAATTAATATTGAATTCGTTCTGTTCCCATCGTCATGTCGGAAAGCTGTCGAATCCTTCCAAAATCATGTTTTTCAGGGACCAACAACAGAGTGGGCGAAATGTTGTTCAGAATCGGTTTGAATGTATGCAAAAGTGTACAGAATTAAGAGGCAAATACTTCGAGGAAAGAGGAACAGGGAAAGGAAAAGGACCGGTGGTGCATTGGCTGAGAGTGGCACACAGTGAGGGTGAGGGGACAGAGTGGCTTGAAACTGTTGGATGGTGGGTGAAGCAACAATAGGTTACAGTAGGTTGAGACTGAAATAACTTCAGAAGTGGAGATGTGTTGTAGGGATGACTTCCATCTGCACAGTTTAGAAAAGCTGGTGGTGGAGGGATGGATCCATATGGCCTAAGTTGTGAAGCAGCCATTAGAATCAAGTATGTTATGTTTCGTTGCATGTTGTGCCATAGGGTGGTCCACTTTGCTCTTGGCTATGATTCGGACATGGCCGTTCATCCTGGTAGACAGCTAGTTGATACACATACCCATATAAAAAGCTATGCAGTGATTGCAGTAGAGCTGGAATACGACATACCTGCTTTCACAGATGGCCCGGTCTCTGATGGGGTAGAATAAGCCTTTGACAGGGCTGGAATAAGAAGTGCTGAGTTGGACAGGTCTAGCACTTGAGTCTTCCATAGGGATATGATCCCTGTGGCAAGGGGCTGGGATTTTGAGTGGCATGGGGATGGACTAGGATGATGTGGAGGTTGGGCGAGTGACAGGATACCACTTTCGGAGGGGTAGGAAGGATCTTGGGTAGGAACTGAACCACGTCCATCATCTGGGCTGTATCTTTTGTCATGCTCTGATATGAGGGACACTGTAACCAAAAACCTTCTCACCCCTTCTAAAGTGGTGTTCCATCACTCATCATCCACAAAATCCTAGTCTATCCCTGTGCCACTCGCAATCCCAATCCTTTGCAACAGGGGTCATATCTCTGTGAGACCCAGGTGCCATACCTGCCCAATTCAACCACCCAGCACTTCCAGACCTATCACAGGCTTATCCTACCCCATCAGAGGTCAGACCACCTGTGAACACAGCCATGTCATATAGCAGCTCTGCTGCGATCATTGCACAGCTTTTTATATTGGTATGACTACCAACGAGCTGTCCTCCAGGATGAATGGCCACTGCGAAACCTTGGTCAAGAGCGAAGTGGACCACCCTATAGCACAACGTACAACTGAACATAAAATGCTTCATATTAATGGCTTCACAACCCAGACCACCTGGATCCTCCCCTTCACCACCAGCTTTTCGGAAATATGCAGATGGGAATTATCCTTACGACACATTCTATGCTCCAAAAATTTTTCCAGCTTCAACCTATGGTAACATATAGTTTCCCAACCAAGTTTCCACCACCTCCGTCCTATCACCTCCTCCAAATTAATGTTCCTCACCCTCGTTGTGCGCCATTATCTGCCAGTGCACCCTCTGGTCCTTTTTCTGGACGTAAGCATAGCAAACCTGCACTTTCTGAGCTGTAGTCTGGTCAGAATAACCAGCTTTTTACTACTGTAAACTCTGAATATGGTTGCGATTGTGAAAAGTTGTTGTTTTGGTGAGCAGCTGTCTTGGCTTAGCTGCACATGATGGAAAAATGTCTTAAAAGAAAAACTTCAATTTCAAGGTGTGCTGCATACCGATGGATAGTTGCTGAGGCAAGACAGTCATTAGTGGCTGGTCTCTGGGGAATCTGCCGCATCCCAATTGGAGAAGGTGTACCTGGACAATCAGAGCTCTGCCTGGGTGAGCTTTATCAATTCCTGGCTGTTGTGGGAATGTGATCAGACTTCACAGAAAAAAAGAGTATTTCAACAGGTTGAGTGGACAAGCAGAGGTTGCCAAATCTTCACAATTAAGAGTGCTCAACAGAATAATCCTCTGGATTTTCCATTAGGAAAATCAAACCTTTATAGTTATAACAAGGCACAACATTGTTAGTGTGTCGTCATTGTGATAAAGAGGGAACAAGGAGTCTTTGGATAAGTAACCATTTTCCTGTTTTGACCTGCTGGCTGAATGTACCAGCACCAACCATGGAGCCACATAAATGAATGTAATAACAAGCCTGTTGGCCTCTTTACCATTACCGGGCTGTACTCAAACATTAGTTCAGCATCCAAGACATGAGAGAACGTCACCACCATCATCTGTAGAGCTGCTGGTGCTGCTGCTGCCTGCTGCTGCCTGTGTCCTGAGGTCATCAATAAAGCCTGGTGAATGGCCAGTCTCGTTGTGGATCTGGGAGTGCTATGTAACCGTCAGGGGCCTGTGCGCAATTCTGTGAAAGTTCCAGTGTAATCTATTTGCTGCAATCTTGTGGCCTTTCACATCACTCAGGCAAAGCTCAGTCCTTTATCAGAGAAAGAAAAAGACAATAGTGGCAAACGTTTTAACAATACTTTAAATGTTTCATATCATCAAAAAATCGAGGATCGATGTGAAAGATAATGCTTGATCTGTAATGACCATGCTGAACAGTGGTACTGCAATCAGGACGTTAGAAGCTGTAACCCAAATAATTATGAAATACCTCAGACAAATTTCTTTGGATGTCAATGCAGTTCCAGCATTCCAATGCAGACAAGAGTTAGCTGAGAGCACTTAAGCTTCAGTAACACTAAAGGGTGCAGCCACTATTTTTGAATAGGAAGTCAGAGCATGCACTATCTGTGGCTCGCATTACTGTATTGGGATCGGACAGAGTGCACTATGGCATACTGCATTAGAATATTGAGTCAAAGAATTACCTCAGCATGCATTTTAACAGAATCTGTGGGCCAATACCCCAGTTTATGGAGGGAAGTGATTACTGTCCCCTTCCTGAAACATGGGAAGGATCACACCAGCTCAAGTATTTACTGCGGTGTACCATTTCCCAGTTGTATAGGGAAGACACTGTAACAAATGACTAACAGTTGCTTAATAAGGACTCCAAAAACAAGAAATCTTGTCAGTTGCCTTCATTGTGGTTTCCATAGGTACCAATAAGATTATTTTGGTATTGATTCCCCACCTGCACCAGTAATGTAAATGTTGTGTTATTATAGCGAATAATAAAATACATAAATATTCATATTTGGGGTAGTTAGAGAGGTTCCTCGCAATGTGTTACAGCAATGGCTGCAGATTCAAATCTACATACACAAATACAAATACTAAATATATATTGATAATATAACGTAAATGGATAGATAAAAAAATCGACTCACCAAGTGGTGGCAGGGGAACACACACACACACACACACACACACACACACACACACACAAAAGGATTTAACTTTTACCAGCTTCTGAAGTCAGTGGCTCCTTCTTCTGCCAGAAGAGCTGGTGGGGAAGGAAGAGGGGTGAAGGAAAAAAGAAAGACAACTGGAGAGGTTTAGGGAAGGGGATACAGTTCAGAAAAGTCATCCAGAACGACAGGTCAGGGAGATGTACCGTGTGGGATGAGAAGGGAAGACTGTTGGGGACTGCACCAGATGAGGCTTGAAAACCTGAGAGCTTAAAGGTGGAAGACAGGGGACTATGCAAGACAGATATTAGTACTAAAGCATTGTGCACGAGTTAATAAAAGTGAAAAGTTAAGTGCATTGCTGCAGACGTGGGAGGGGCAGGGGGGGGGGGGGGTATGGCGAAAAATGGACAAGTGAGAAAAAGAGAGATGTAGAAAACTAATGTTGAGTGAAGAAACAAGTAGTTACTTTGACTAAATGCTGAGACAGAAGGAATTCACATAAATTAAGGCCAGGTGGGTGTGGTGAGAACTAAGGACATGTTGTAGTGCTAGTCCCTCCTGTGGAGTTCTGAGAAACTTGTGTCTTGGGGAAGAATCCAGATGGCGCGTGTGGTGAAACAGGCACAGAGGTCATGACTGTCATGTTGTACAGCATGCTCCACATCAGGATATTGTGTGTTGCATGTATACGCATTCTGCCAATGCCTATTCATTCTGACTGGTAACTGGGTGGCAGTCATGCCAATGTAAAAGTCCAAACAGTGTTTACATAACAGCTGGTATATGACGTGTCATTTCACAGGTGGCTCTCACTTCGATAGTGTATGTTTTGCCAGTTACAGGGCTGGAAGAGGTTGTGGTAGGAGGGTGCATAGAGCAAGTCTTGCAGCGGGGACAGTCATAGGGATAGGAGCCGTGGGATGTGGAGAAGGGTGCAGGAGCAGCATAGGGTCTGACAAGGATACTGCGGAGATTTGTAGGGTGACGAAAAGTTGTTGTAGGTGTGGTGGGCAAAATCTCAGACAGAATAGACTTCATTTCAGGGCATGATTTTAGAATGTCATGGCCTTTTCGAAGTAGCTGATTAATAATTCAAGGCCAGTATAATACTGGGTGATAAGTGATGTGCTCTGCAGTTGCTTTTTGGAGGAATCAGCAGTACCAGGATTGGATGTGATGGTCCGGGAAATCTGCTTTGAACTAGGCTGTTGGGATAATTACATCCAGTGAAGGCTGAAATGAGAGTTGTGGTGTATTGCTGTAAAGAGTCTGCATCTGAACAAATACATTTGCCTCGGATGCCAAGGCTGTAGGGAGGGAATGTTTAACATGGAAAGGATGGTATCTGTCAAAATGTAAGTACTGTTGTTTATTAGTGGGTTTGTGTGGTGTGCGTACTGTAAGACCTTCGGTACACACACCATCAGGTTATTTGACTAGTCGCTCTAACGAAGTAGGCGAGTGTCAGCAATAATTTCGTGGTCTTATCGTGGCGTGTTTATCTTCTGCCGTTAGGTCAGCCGATAGAAATGCCACTTGCACACTTAGAGTAGCAGATTGACGGTGACCAACTTTAAACAGAATTTGATTAATTTTCACACACATTTATTAAAATAATAAAAAGCATAAACCTTACTTAACTTGATTCTGGATGCTATTTACAATTGACAATCTGAAGTCCTTCGGTCTTGGTACGTTAATCTTATTCTCACATATCTCTGATACTTGACGAAGTGTCTATACATTTATCTTCATGGCTATGTACAGGAATATGATAATCGTATTAGGCGCAGACTGAAACTTGACTATAGACTGGTACAGACAAATGCAGACTAATGCAGACTGACTAATCGGAGGTCTGTACATTCGTTATAATACCTTGCGCGTTCATGTATCATTGCGCGAGTGTGATCCGCGAGGAGAAAAGGTTCTATGTTAGCAGCAAACTCATTGACTGCGTTACATATTAATACGCGGAAGCAGAATTTGGTCCGTCTCTAAGACAGCGCCATCTCGTAGTGCGGAGACGGACGAGCGCTGTGCCTCCGCTATTGTGCTTAGCGGGGCGCGCTCTATTGAGAAAGTTGTGTACACGCTGACTACGCGGAACTATGTACACAACAGTTGTGGACAGAAGTGTAAAGCTGGCTTTTGATGAGGAGGAGATCGACATCAAAGAAAGTGGTGTGGAATTGGGAATAGGACGATGTGAAATTTAATTGGGAGAAGGTATTTAGAGATTCCATGAATTTTGACCGGTCAGCCTCACCATGAACCCATACAGCAAAGATGTCATCAATGTATGCTGGAGGCTATTTTCATTGTTATTTTTGTTGTTATAAACATGTATTGAATGTTTTATTTGCTAGTGGGTGGGTAGTACTTGCTGACAGTAACGAGTTCTTATGAGAAGCCATACACATATTGCACTTGATAGTTACAGAGTGTATCTTATTATTTCAACCAACAGGATAAAAATCTCATTGGATATCTTGCATTCTGCAACTCCAGAAGAAAATTGTTAAATACATAAATACAATGGGAAAGTCCAGGGCAGAATAACAACAATATTTTGAAACAAATTGATTGCTACTCACCACATTGAGACACAGGCACAATGAGAAGACTGCTAAAGTAGGGGTCACAGGGGTCATGTATGCAAGAATTTTGGTTGGCTGAATGTGTGTGTGTGTGTGTGTGTGTGTGTGTGTGTGTGTTTTCTACTTCCGAAGGAGGACTTTTTGTCTGAAAGCTTAAATGTTTAGCAGACTTTTCTTGTGTCTGTCTGCATGTCAGTGCCTTCTCTATGTGATGGGTAGCAGTCTATCTTTCTATAATATTGTTGTTAGACACATAATAACTGCAAAGTCAAAGTGTTGTTGCCAACTATTTATTTACTGAAACTTCTGTCACCTGCATACTCATTTATGAAATTATAATCCTCATGCACAGCAGACCAATATTATTTAAGGAAAATAATTTTGCTCACATGTAAAACATGAGAAACTGAAATAATTTTGTACTCCCCCCCCCCCCCCTCCCTTCACACACACACACACACACACACACACACACACACACACACACATACATACAGATTCAAATGTATGCTCAGAATTGGTGGTCTATGGAAGTAAAAATGTATATAATAAGTAAACAGGCAAAAAATGCTTACTATAAAGCTAGATTCTCCCTCAGAGGCTATAAGACATTCTGTGAGAAAAATGTTACTGTTCAGTAGAATATTTCATGTGTGATGAATTGATAATTTGAGTAACTGTTTTCCAGAATAGAATTATCTTTGTATTAGATTTTTTTGCTAGTAATTTTATGCTGCCAGTGATCCCAAGACATTTGACATGTTTGCTGTACCAGGATAAATTACCATACATAGAAACATACATAATGAAACTAATGAATCATAATTCTCCATTTCATTTTAAGAGGAATTATAATTGGGAAAAACAATGAAAGCTACAAAGCCTCTGCAGGAGAAGAGTTTTCTTATAATATTACATTAACTTGCACTGAATTACCTTACATAATTATTGTAGTGTTTTATTTACAATTATTGATTCAACAGGCTGTAAAGAATGGTTTGGTATCTCTTTTGACTAAACTACTGGAGACTGATGGCGTGGAAAGCACTGGAGAAGATACTGCTACCCACGTCCTGCTAATACTCGGTCTTCTTGCTGATACTGGTATGAGATAGGATTATAGTTTCACTAGTTTTGTAAATTTGATTATAATTATCGTATAAGAAGACTTAGAATTCTATCTTACATATAACAAATTAAAGCTGATAGAATTTATATAGCTTAGTGTTCATCATTGTTTTATAGTGTTCTTTTTTTTGTAATTATACAGTGCCTGGCAAAAAAGACATAGTTGGGTGTCAATCTAACTTCGTTCATGTGCACACCATTGGGGGTATGTAAATGATTAGAGTTGCAGTTCACTAGGATATGTAGCACATCCACCAGACTGCATCAGTGTTCTTCATATTTAGTGTTGTCACCAGGCCTGACAGGATATATAGGGGGCACGAACAGCATGAGACGTTGAGTGATCACTGTGAAGGACATGGAGCTCCCACATGTTAATATGAGGCAGCTTCATTGCCCCCTGACAAAGTTTGAGAGGGGCCTCATTGTGGGTCTCCATTTGGCCAGCTGGTCAAATTGTACATTGTCCAGATTTGTGAGGCATCCATATATGACAGTGGCCTGATGTTGGACTGCATGGGAATGTGACAGCAGGCATACTCTTTGTCAATGTTCTGTTCAGTAACCCTTCCTCCCCCCTCCCCCCCCCTCCCCCCCCCCCCTCCCCCCCACCTGCTATGGGGCTCGGTGTTCTTTGGTGGGTTCATACTTCGCTACCACGGGGCCCGAGCCTTTGCAGCATCTTTTCACTTCCGTACTCAGAGTTGCCACTAATTCTGGAAATCAAGGAATATCAGGGAATTTCAAACATGTCAGGGAACTATCTGGGAAATATGAAAAAAAAAGAATGCTGGAAAAAGTTTGTTTTTGTCTCTCTAGATGAAATGATTTGTTTACTGAGAATTCGTGCGTCATCGCTGGCTGGGTGCAGCTGAGTACGTGCGCCACATCCCTACTCCCTCATTCTTATTGCTTCCCACCACTCCCCTCAACTTGCAGTCAGTGCTGCTACCACTTCTTCCTGCTACATTAACAGCTGCCAACGAGAGGCGGGGAGGCGGTAGGAGTGGTTTGTTTGGATCTGATTCCCAGAGATTGTTGATGCAGTGGCCAGAGACTGTGATCGTTTGTGCACGAGTTGTGTCTGAATGAATGTGTGTGTGCTCATTTTCTGACAAAGGCTGTGGCCAAAAATTTAGTTGTAAGAGTGTGATTGTCTTTTCCATGTGTCTGTCTGCAGCTCAGAAATCATCTTCACAGTGAGGTGTTACCTATCCTCATTAGTATTGATTGTTCGAGTACCTGTGCAAGTTGTCTGTTGCACGGATTGATCGCCGCAGACTCATTTCGTCAACATCGTGTCTGTCACATATGAATAGCTGGCCACACTAGTGGACTTCCAAAATTTACCAATAACAGACCATTTATGTGGGCATCTCTAACAGTTGGACCTACCGATCTGAAACTCACCATTTCCCACTAATGTGCAAGTCATGCCTGGATTTTCGTAGTTTGTGCTGCACACTGTCCATACCATAGTGCAGGGGTCAAGGAAAGCTGTCACTTGCTCAATTTTGATGGAGCCACTGTGATGTTTATGTGGATTCCTGGTCATGTCAGTCTGACGGGAAATGAGGCTGCTGTCAAGGCTGTAGTCCTCGTACCTCGGCTCGCTAGTTCTTCTTTTCCCTCTAGTGATCTCTGTGTTCTCCAGTGATCTCTGTGTTCTGTCTGTCAACAGGTGGTGTCACTTTGGCATCACCACTAGTCCTCCCTTCATGGGAACAAGCTCTGGGGAATTAAGCCTCTCACAGCAGCTTGGCAACCTCCTCTCGACCCTCTCGCCGTGAGACGATCAGTTTAGCCAGGCTGCGTATTGGACACTGTCTCTTTAGCCATCAACATTTAAGTGGTGCTCTCCACCATTTTGTGCTCATTGCCCTCAACCTTTGACGGTTTGCCATTTCCTGGCAGAGTGCCCTTTTTTTAACCATTTACATTCTCATTTATGTTTGCCAGCCGTTTTAGCGACTGACGCGTGGGCTGTTGATCATGTTTCTTTTATCTGTCATAGCAATGTGCCAAAGGACATTTAACCTGTAGGTCAGGACCATTGTTTCGCTATGGCATATTTTATGGACTTTTCTACAAGTCCTTATTTTTAGCTGTCTTTCCTTCTGTTGTTTTTAACTCCTTTTTTGTCTTCGTGTTACGGTTCTGACATGGACATGCGTGATCCTAGTTGTTTTGGCACCCTAAAACAAAACATTGTAACCCTTCCAGTCTGCATCTGCCATCAAAGAACAAGTAATGGACTTCATGCAACATTCTTGTCATCCTGAACTATTGGTTTGAGAATAGCAGCAGCAGACTAGGAAATTAAGATTCCATGTGTAGGCTTCCATTTGGAGTGGTGCTGTGACTGTGAATCATGGACTGCTGATGAATGGTATCGCACTGTGTTCAGTAACTAATTGTGGTTCTGCACTATCCCGGAAGACTGTTGTTGGCATCAATGGCAGTGACTTGGGTAGTAGAAGTCCCTTTCTTCCAACGTTTAGGAGAGGCATAGCAGTGTTACTTCTGGAGTCACAGTGTGGGGAGCTGTCTGGTATGACTTCAGGTTGCGGCTGGCAGTGAATGAGGGAACTCTTGACAGCTCGACAATGCCATGGACATCCTGTGTTCTCATGTGTTAACTCTCATGCAACAGTATTGTCGTGCCATTATTCAGTCTGCATGATGAGGTACTCCGATGGCTAGTAAAATCCTCAGATTTCTCCCCAATAAAATGTATAGGACTAGCTGTAATGTAAACTGTGTACCAGTACCAGTATCAGAGATACTAAGGACTGTTTACAACAATTGTGGCCCATCTTGTCTCGGGAGAGGATACAGCTGCTTCATGAGATCTTTTCAACTGAATCAGTGCATGCACCAGGTCAGAGGGGGTGCAACATTGTATTGACAAGTGGGCTCATACTATCAAGTTTTGTTGTAAATATGACCCAGTTTCATAATCACCGATATAACATCACATACACACTCAGCCTGTGAAATTTCATTTTATTCCCCCCCCCCCCCCCCCCCCCTCCTGTGTGCACTTTACTTTTTTTTGTCAGGCGGTGTAAAAGGAAGTCAGTGTAAAAAAGTTTAATTGCTCTTTGAACCATATTTTGGAATTTTTTTTATTAAAGAGCTAAAGTCAGAATTATGTTTTTTGAGGCTGAAAGAGGACAGTTGTATCTGGAAGGTGATGCGCACTTCTTAAGAGCCTGAGACTTTCAACATTGGGTTATCTACAAAACAAACTGTTGTGCTTGAATATTCAGGTTTTACTAAATAGTTGTTTTTCATTATATATCATATTCACTGCAAGAACAGTACAAATGTAGGTGGTAGGATATTGAGAGAAATTCAGCATTACACTACAGAAAGCTGTGACATAGGGACTGGTTATAAGACAGGGTTATTATACTTCAAACCTGAAATTAAATGACAACCTGATGCTTGTTGCATCTTCTCTCCAATTTATCTCTGTGGTAATTATAAAAGTTAAAAGTTTAGGTTATAAAGTTTATTTATTGTGCCTCTCTTAAACATTGGAAGAAAGAGACCTCTACCCAGGTCACTGCCATAGATGCCGTCAATGGTCTTCTGGGATAGTGCAGAACCACGATTAATTGCTGAACACAATGCGATACCATTCATCAGCAGTCCATTCTTCGCAGTCGCAGCATCGTGCTCAATGCAGCTTTTTGTGGTTGTGATGTTAATGACAGTCTGCACATGGAACTGTAATTTCCTAGTCTGACTGCTGCTACTCTCATACTTATGGTGCTGGATGGCAAGAATGTGGAACCTGCACCATATAATATGAAACAGTAGGACGTTATGCAGTGAGTTGGAGAATGTATGCTTCTTAATATTTTGTTTTATTTTAATATATAAGCTGATTTGGATTTATTGTCTTTATCAGTACACATCCTGACATTTTAGGAGGACATAGTCACCTTTGAGTAAACTGTTATTTGCTGCCCATAGTTATTGGATGTATATTTTTTTAGTAACATTTTGAAGTTGTTTGATAATTTTATGTTGCACACGTGATACATTTGTTACTATCTGAAAGTCATAGACACTTCAAAACTGTCAAACTTGAATTTCTAAGAGTTTCAGATAGTAAAAAAGTGTTGTGATATATGTGCAACAGAAAACTATTGCACAACTTTAAAACATTACTTAAACAAAAAAATTCCAACAACTACAGACAGGAATAATAGTTTACTCAAAGTTGATGTATGTCCACCTACAATGTCAGAACATGTAATGATGAAGGCAATAAAGCCAAAATAAGCTTATATACTAAAATAGAATAAAATATGAAGCAGCATACAGTCTCCAGTTCTCTGAATAGTTTGTAAAGGGCTTTAGGTACCTGTGCCACCTCTGAATATGTAAATCCTCAGCCCTCTCTTTGACATTGCTTTTCTGCAGTTTGTCATTATTCCTGGAAGAATTAACCATATTATGCATCTGAATCCTCTTTTAAGTCTGCTTAATACTAGGTCTTCTGTGTTAGTCCAAGTATTGTAACATCATACATGATTAAGTGAATAATACGCATCTATGTGATCCCGTTTATTTTCCCAGCGCCTTATATGATGTTATATGTTTATGCTCTTCATGGGTATGCTGCCGGATATCATAGTCTTCACTACACGATATTTCGGTGATCCACCTGGCTGCCATCTTCAGGTGGGATCACCGAGTACACAATCACGCCGGAACTGAATGAATATCAGAAACGGTGGCTCCTTTATACCCCGGCTCCAGGTCACTCCATTTCTGCAAGAAGCAGAAGAGCTGCCCCCTGCGACATGAAGAATTGCAGTGCCGCCAGCGGTAGAATCTGGCGAAAGTGATAAATTGCAAATTAAGATGTAGCGGGTCAAAAACCAGACAGTTGTTGCTTTATATCTGATAAAATAGGGTTCCATATCTTGCTTAAAGGAAAACCTTTATCTCTATTAATGATGTCATCAGATAATCATATTTTGATGCATTCCTTGAGCACACAATCCCAGTAATGAGAAGCGGGAGCAATGATTTGTGTCTCTTTGAACGACATATTATGCCCTTCATTGAGACAATGTTCAGCGACGGCAGATTTTTCAGGTGGAAGAAACGTGTGTGATGCTGACGTTCCACACATTGGCCATGAACAGTGCACAAAAAAGAAAATGGTACCATGGGACATGGCGTATACTATAAACCCACACATATGGACCGTTATCTTCATTCTACGAGCTATCATTCACCACATCAGTGCATGGGAGTTCTACGTACATTGGTCAAGAGAGCTTATGCCATTTCTTATTCTGAAAATTTGACACAGGAACTGGATCATCCTAAGGCTGTCTTCTAGCTCAACAAATATACCGATCATCAAATTGATCATGCTTTTCAGTTTGAACCATCAAGACAACCAGTGCCAAATACTTGTAAATCAGTTGCTTTTCTACCCTTTGCTGGAAGTATTTCGAGAATTCTCAGGAAATATATTAAGTGTTCTTTTGCCTTTGGCCAAGACTAGAGTCCTGTTTGAATCTGTTAAAGATGATTTGGGATTGAGAAAACCTGGAGTTTATACAATTCCCTGCCGTTGTGGGAAAGGCCTATATTGGACAAACTTTTCGCACTGTTCATGACCGATGTGTGGAATATCAGCGTCACAGACGTTTGTTCCAGCCTGAAAAATCTGCCATCGCCAAACATTGTCTCAACGAAGGGCGTAATATGTTGTTTAAAGAGAAGCAAATCATTGCTCCAACTTCTCGTTATTGGGATTGTGTGCTCAATGAATCCATCGAAATAAGATTATCTGATGACGTTATTAATAGAGACAAAGGTTTTCCTTTAAGCAAGATATGGAACCGTATTTTATCGGATATAAAACAACAACAGTCTCGTTTTTAACCCGCTATATCTTAATTTGCGATTTATCACTTTTGTCAGTTTCTGCCGCTGGTGGCGCTGCAATTCTTCACTTCGCAGGGGGCAGTTCTTTCACTTTTCCCACAGGCACAGTGGCCTGGAGTTGGGGTATAGAGGAGCTGCTGTTTCTGGCGATCATTCAGTTCCGGCGTGATTGTGTACTCAGAGATCATGCCGAAAGATGGCGGCCAGATGGATTGCCGAAAATTGTGTAGTGAAGACGATGATATCCAGCAGCATACCCGTGAAGAGTATAAAAATACGCATCTGTCTTTGCCTCACAGATGTGTTTATGTGCTTGCCTATACACAGGTAAATGGTTTGGAGTTGATGGAAGTACTGCCTTCTGGAAACTAATATAACAGATTCAAATCTTGAAATTTAACTGCCAAGACATCTTCTCTTATAAAGAGACCCAAGCTTGTTTTCAAGTTAATAAAGTGTATAAAACTTTTGTTTTACATGTTCAAACAAATCCCATCATTTCATCAGGAAACCACCTTAACAATGGATGTGGGCCAGTGCTACCAATATGATGTAAAGTAAGGTTCACAACCTTGACGGACAAAGGATGCAGCGTGTTACGTCAATGCTTTAATTAGTTTCAGAATGAGCTTTATCTGACAGTTCCCAGAAGCTATTTTTTTACCACTTTCCAGACACTGAAACATGTTGTAATTCGGGATGAGTTGAGAATAGTGATTTCTTCTGAAATCACAGATTTGATTATCCCAGAGTTCTATTACATCTACAATATTTACAAATATATTTAAAATAGCACACATTTTCAATTGAACAGCTACATTTCATATGAGGTGATACCGTGTGCTACACTTCTTATCTTGATCTGAGCAAGATGGCCCAATACTAATTGAACTGGACTCTTTATTTAGGAGGAATGGCTTTCAGTACTTATCTAGTTATGTTTATTTACATTTACAGTGGTTCCTTGTAAGACACTAAGAAAATATAGGGATGGTTCCTTCAACAATGTGTTTAATCCCCTTACCCTCATTAACTGGATGATGTAATGCACAATGACTCCATTGCGAACAAGTTAAACTCTGCCCTACATCCAGCTCCTCTACTTGTTAAAAATAATTTATATGTGAGTAGCTTGGGTTTGGCACAGCAACAAAGCCACAGTAGTGCTGCATAAAACCTGTAGAATGCTATAATATGTTATATAACCTAATAATAATATTTCTGATTACTTCATTTATCGGACGTAATTCCCTTAACTACATGTTCTTGAACCATTATGTCAGAATTCATTTCCTGAGCCGGCCGGAGTGGCCGAGCGGTTCTAGGTGCAACAGTCTGGAACCGCGCGACCGCTACGATTGCAGGTTCGAATCCTGCCTCGGGCATGGATGTGTGTGATGTCCTTAGGTTAGTTAGTTCTAAGTTGAACCATTTTTTTTTCATTTCCTGAAAAGAAATACTTTAAAGTGTGTAGTAGTGACAGAGTTGAATCTAATTATAGTTTAGACCTCGAATGTAAATGGACTCGATCCATTACTTTTAGATATATGTCAATATGACACCACTGTCCTTCTGCATATCTTCATGAGCTTCATACTCGTACAGTCCAAGACAAGAATGAGTCTAAAATACACCAGATAATTTTTTGTCAAAGCAGGAAGAAAGAATCAAAATATCCACGGGTGTGCTGCCGGTCTGTAGTGTCCAACGGGCACAATATTTCGGCGATCATACATGTCGCCATCATCAGGTGAACTGACGGACTGAGCTCCTGTGAACGTGCCGGCACGGAGATCTGTACGCTATGGCTGCTCAGAGGGAACTGGGTTCGGTCACGGCGGTGGCCGATTTAAATACCCTCCGCCCGCGGCGCGCTCCCTCCGCCGTCCGCACCCCGCGCCACGGTCGCGCGGTGGAACAGATTGCGACGGCGTCTGAGATGACGTCGGTGTGATGGCTCTGTCCGCCGTGGTCGTCACAACTATACGTTTGCTCGATTTACTCTTAATTAACCCGATCGCTGGTTCCCAAGCCTTGCCAAGATTATAGCCACAGTCAC
This sequence comes from Schistocerca nitens, assembly GCF_023898315.1. Classification (NCBI taxonomy): domain Eukaryota; kingdom Metazoa; phylum Arthropoda; class Insecta; order Orthoptera; family Acrididae; genus Schistocerca; species Schistocerca nitens. Next base: position 485,124,711 of record NC_064622.1, on the reverse strand, counting down.
GGTTTATGAGGTCGTCATTGGTGCGAATTTCGATGGCCTCTCTAACAACGCTGTCCCAGTATCTCGACGTCTGTACCAGAATCCTCGTGCGGTCATACTCCATGGCGTGATTTTCCGACAAACAATGTTCAGCGACTGCCGACTTGCTCGGATACATCAGTCGAGTGTGCCTCTGGTGTTCACGGCATCGATCCTCGACGGTACGCATCGTCTGACCAATATACGACTTGCCACATTGACACGGAATCTGGTACACGCCGGCCTTCCTCAAACCGAGGTCATCTTGGCGCTCCCCACCAGTGCACGAGTTTTATTTGGAGGACAAAACACAGTTCCGACCCGGTGTTTCTTCAGAATGCGGGCGATTTTCCCCGAGAGTGCGCCTGTGTATGGAATATATGCAGTGCCTACCTCCTCCCTCGTGACTTCATCCATCTCAACAGGTTGTGCTGCAGTGGTTGGGCGGAGAGCACGTTGAATCTGCCACTCTGAGTACCCATTTTTTCGAAATACAGTTCTCAGATGTTCCAATTCCTGGGGTAGACTCTCTGCGTCAGAGATAGTGCGCGCCCTATGTACTAGAGTTTTAAGTACCCCATTCCTCTGTGAAGGGTGGTGGCAGCTGTCTGCGTGCAAATACAGATCAGTGTGTGTAGTCTTCCGATACACCCCATGACCTAGGGTGCCGTCAGCCCTTCTCTTGACCAAGACGTCAAGGAAAGGTAATTTACCCTCCGTTTCAGTCTCCATAGTGAATTTGATGTTGGTTGTGTATGGAGTTTAGATGTGTAAGGAAGTCAAGGAGTTTAACCATACCATGTGACTTCAGTTTGAGGAAGGCCGGCGTGTACCAGATTCCGTGTCAATGTGGAAAGTCGTATATTGGTCAGACGATGCGTACCGTCAAGGATCGATGCCGTAAACACCAGAGGCACACTCGACTGATGTATCCGAGCAAGTCGCTGGTCGCTGAACATTGTTTGTCGGAAAATCACGCCATGGAGTATGACCGCACGAGGATTCTGGTACAGACGTCGAGATACTGGGACAGCGTTGTTAGAGAGGCCATCGAAATTCGCACCAATGACGACCTCATAAACCGTGACTGTGGCTATAATCTTAGCAATGCTTGGGAACCAGCGATCGGGTTAATTAAGAGTAAATCGAGCAAACGTATAGTTGTGACGACCATGGCGGACAGAGCCATCACACCGATGTCATCTCAGACGCCGTCGCAATCTGTTCCACCGCGCAACCGTGGCACGGGGCGCGGATGGCGGAGGGAGCGCGCCGCGGGCGGAGGGTATTTAAATCGGCCGCCGCTGCGACCGAACCCAGTTCCCTCTGAGCAGCCATAGCGTACGGATCTCCGTGCCGGCACGTTCACAGGAGCTCAGTCCGTCAGTTCACCTGATGATGGTGACATGTATGATCGCCGAAATATTGTGCCCGTTGGACACTATGGACTGGCAGCACACCCGTGGATATTTTGATTATCAAATACGCCGGGAGAAACTCAAGAATCACATCATACACCTTTACGGGGAGGAGATGTATCGCAGCATGAAGAAATTTGAAACGTTGCGCCACCGTACATGTCGTTTGCTAAGTACTCTTTCCTTTCTAAAGAGATGTCATTCCGAGAATGTTGTTCCAAATTTCGCTAAGGTTATGCATCACATCGATTCTGCAGCAGCTAAGAGAATCAAGAAACGAGCCAGCCTCGCATTGGTACGTGAGAGAGTGCAATTCACCTGCCGGAGCCTTGAGTTTATCTCACAGGAATTACTCAAACTACATTTGCAACTGGCTAGTAAGTTCACTTCTTGTTCCTGGGATTGGATTGATGGTGTCACCTGGGTGTCAGCTGATTCCGCCCATAAGAAGGCTACGGGACGTCAAACAGCTAAGTTCTCACGTCTCCTTGACAAACCATCTCTGCAGGTTCCGTGCAAGACTGTCATCAATTTGAGTGGCATGGTGTTGAGTGATGATGCAGTCTCGGTTTTGCAGAAAGGTCTCAACTTCGCTCCCACCCCCAAGTTCACTCCGGTCGCAGAAATTGTTAGTGCTGTTGAACAGGTTGCAGCTCGACTTCCGCCAGAATCAGCCGAGGAAATACGTCGCGAAACTTGTCGTGCGTTGACGAAATCCAAGCCGATGAAGTCAAATATCAGCAGTAAAGAGAGGGCGGCCATTCGTGATCTGAGGGAGCGCTCTGAAATTGTTGTCTTACCGGCTGACAAAGGCAATGCTACAGTTGTTGTCTCCCATAAGGACTACACTGATAAGATGCAGAGCCGGCTAAATGACGATTCCTACCAGAAGATCAGCGTTGACCCTACAAAGAAGGTGGAGAACAAGACGAGGGCGTTTCTCAAGGACGCAGATTTACCGGAGGGTGACGCTAAGAAATTGTTACCCCAAGGTCCGGTACCGCCTAGACTATATGGACTCCTGAAGGTTCACAAAGAGGGGGTACCATTACGCCCCATTGTCAGCAACATCAGGGCACCTACATATTTGTTGGCCAAATACCTGACGGGAATATTAAGTCCTTATGTGGGTAAATGCCCTCATCACATCCGTAATTCCGTGGATTTTGTTAAACGCCTTGATAGCTTCAGGTTGGATGAGTCAGATATCATGGTGAGTTTTGATGTCGTTTCCTTGTTTACGAGGGTACCCCTGTGAGAGTCACTAGAATTGATTAGTCAGAAGTTTGATAAGAAGACCACTGAACTTTTTAGGCATGTCTTGACTTCCACGTATTTTCTTTTTAATGGAGAATACTACGAACCTACGGAGGGAGTCGCCATGGGTAGCCCACTCTCACCGGTGGTAGCGAATTTGTACATGGAGAACTTCGAGGAGGAAGCCCTGTCGTCATCCGTATGGAAACCTACTTGCTTTTTCCGTTACGTGGACGACACGTTCGTCATCTGGCCACATGGTATGGATAAACTCCTTGACTTCCTTACACATCTAAACTCCATACACCCCAACATCAAATTCACTATGGAGACTGAAACGGAGGGTAAATTACCTTTCCTTGACGTCTTGGTCAAGAGAAGGGCTGACGGCACCCTAGGTCATGGGGTGTATCGGAAGACTACGCACACTGATCTGTATTTGCACGCAGACAGCTGCCACCACCCTTCACAGAGGAATGGGGTACTTAAAACTCTAGTACATAGGGCGCGCACTATCTCTGACGCAGAGAGTCTACCCCAGGAATTGGAACATCTGAGAACTGTATTTCGAAAAAATGGGTACTCAGAGTGGCAGATTCAACGTGCTCTCCGCCCAACCACTGCAGCACAACCTGTTGAGATGGATGAAGTCACGAGGGAGGAGGTAGGCACTGCATATATTCCATACACAGGCGCACTCTCGGGGAAAATCGCCCGCATTCTGAAGAAACACCGGGTCGGAACTGTGTTTTGTCCTCCAAATAAAACTCGTGCACTGGTGGGGAGCGCCAAGATGACCTCGGTTTGAGGAAGGCCGGCGTGTACCAGATTCCGTGTCAATGTGGCAAGTCGTATATTGGTCAGACGATGCGTACCGTCGAGGATCGATGCCGTGAACACCAGAGGCACACTCGACTGATGTATCCGAGCAAGTCGGCAGTCGCTGAACATTGTTTGTCGGAAAATCACGCCATGGAGTATGACCGCACGAGGATTCTGGTACAGACGTCGAGATACTGGGACAGTGTTGTTAGAGAGGCCATCGAAATTCGCACCAATGACGACCTCATAAACCGTGACTGTGGCTATAATCTTGGCAAGGCTTGGGAACCAGCGATCGGGTTAATTAAGAGTAAATCGAGCAAACGTATAGTTGTGACGACCACGGCGGACAGAGCCATCACACCGACGTCATCTCAGACGCCGTCGCAATCTGTTCCACCGCATGACCGTGGCGCGGGGCGCGGACGGCGGAGGGAGCGCGCCGCATCGGCCGCCGCTGCTACCGAACCCAGTTCCCTCTGAGCAGCCATAGCGTACGGATATCCGTGCCGGCACGTTCACAGGAGCTCAGTCCGTCAGTTCACCTGATGATGGCGACATGTATGATCGCCGAAATATTGTGCCCGTTGGACACTATGGACCGGCAGCACACCCGTGGATATTTTGATTATCAGATACGCCGGGAGAAACTCAAGAATCACAGGAAGAAAGATGATTGTAGACAGAAATTTTATAGTATACTTGCATGATACTTTGGAAATTATCAGTCAACACACAAGTTCCCAATTTAATATTTAAATGATGCTACAAACTGTCACATGCTCTCAGGCAGTATTGCATTCTGGTTGCATCATTGACATAAAATGCTATATGTTTGATGGGGTTGGCAGGTTCTGTAGTGAGAATGAAAGGGAATAGAGTGGCGATAACCAAACTGCTTGAATGGTGGTGCAGTATCGTTCACCAAATAGACTGGAGGAGACACATCAGTAGACTGCAGGCAGGCCAAGAACAGGTGAAGATCATTAGATGGTTAAAAATTCACCATTTGGTTGGTAGTAGACTGGGACAACAGTCCTTAGCCACATGTGGTTTTTGGAAAGTCCAGTCAAGGGTTTAACACAATCTGTGCTGTTATAAACTTGAACGAATAGGTCTGTGGCCACATCTCAGCTATCATTGTTACAGCTATCAGAGAGATGGCTTTTTAATCTGCTCGTACCTTATTACTCTACAGTTCACAGTTAAGTGCCTGGCAGAGGTTTCATTAAAACACCATAAAACTATTTCTCTACTGTTCCACTCTCAAACATCGTGCAGGGAAAACGAGCTCTTAAATCTCTCTGTGCGAGCTCTGATTTCTCTAATTTTATGATGATGATTATTTCTCTCAATGTAGATGAGTCACAACAAGGTATTTTCACACTTGGAACAGGAAGTTGCTGATTGAAATGTCATGAGAAGATCCTATTGCAACGAAAAATGCCTTTGTTTTAATGAGTGCCACCCCCTAATCATATATCATGTCTGCGGCACACACTCCTCTGTTTCATGATAATACAAAATGAGCTGCCTTTCTTTGGACTTTCTCAGTGTCCTCCATCAGTCCCACCTAGTGCATATCCTACACTGTACTCCAGAAGAGGGCAGACAGGCATGGTGTGAGCAGTCTCTTAAAGTAGACCTGTTGCGCTTTCCAAGTATTCTGCTCGTCTTTAGTTTGCTTTTCCAACAATCTGTGTGATCATCCATGGTGAGTTATTCATAATTGTAATCCCTAAGTATTTATTCAGATTTACAGTCGTTAGATTAGTATGACTTATCATGCAACTGAAATTTCGTAGATATCTTTTAGTATTGATGTGGATTACTTCATAGTCAATTGCCACTTTTTGCACCATATAGATATCTTTTCTAACTCATCTGATGACTTTACAAGACGGTAAATGACAGCATCATCTGCAAAGAACCTAAAAAAGGTTTCTCAGATTATTGTTTATGTAGATCAGAAAAAGCAGAGAGCCTATAACATTTTCTTGGGAAATGCCAGATATTACTTTTGTCATACTTGGCGACTTCCCATCAGTTACTACTAACTGTACCTTTCTGATAGGAGAGCATCAATCCACTTGAGCAACTGAAGTGATACTCCGCAGGCACACAATTTGATTAGAAGTCGCTTGTGAGGAATGGTCAAAAGGGTTCTGGAATTCTAGAGATATGGAATCAATTTGACATCTCATGTCAATAGTACTCATTACTTGGTGAGACTAAAGAGCCAGTTGTGTTTTACAAGAAAAATATTTTCTGAAAACATGTTGAATATTTGTCAGTAAATTGTTTCTTTGAGATAACTCATAATGTTCAAACACGGTATATGTTCCAAAATCATACTGCAAATTGACATTAGCGATGTGGATCTGTAATTCAGTAGATTACTCCTATTTCCTTTCTTGGGTATTGGTGTGTCTTGTGCAGCTTTCCAGTCTTGAGGTATAGATTTTTCAATGAGCAAACTGTTGTATATCATTGCAAAGTATGGAAAAGGAACCTGACTGCTATACAATCTGGATTGGAGGCCAGGCCTTCATTAAGTGATTTAAGCTGCCTTGCTATATCCAGGATATCTACTTCTAAGTTATTCATGTTGGCAGTTGTTCTAGGTTAGAATTATGGACTATTTATTTAGTCTCCTTTGATGAAGGAACTTCAGAAAGCCTTGTTTCTTAACTCTACCTCACGGGCACTGTCATCAATGGCATCACCATTGTTATCGTGCAGTGGAGGTATTACTGTGTCTTGCTGGGGAACTATACGTATGACCAGAATCTGTTTGAGTTTTCTGACAGATTTTGAGACAGAGATTTGTTGTGGAAACTGTTGGAAGCATCACACATTGAAGTTCACACTAAATTTTGAGCTTCTGTAAAACTTCACCAATCCTTGGGATTTTGCATTCTTTTAAATTTGACGTGTGTTTTGCATTGCTTCTGCAACAGTGTTCTGACCTGTTTTGTGTACAGTGGGGGATCAGTACCACCTCTTATTAATTTATTTGGTATATGTCTCAATTTCTATTGCTACTATTTCTTTGAACAGAGACTACATATGATTTGTGCTTACATAATCAGATTGGAAGGAGTGGAGACTATCTCTTAGGAAGGTGTCAAGCAAATTTTTATATAATTTTTTAAATATGTGTTCTTTGCATTTATTTTTAGTGGGTTTGGATGCTGTGGTTTTCATTCTTGCATGGGGGAGGGGAGAGATGGGGTGGGATTGCAGGATGAATGTTTTTAACAAACACTAAAAAATGCATCAAAATTCCTGAAAACAGGTATTGACCAAATATAAAAGGTTAGAAAATTTAAATATCATGGGGAAATAATCCAAGAAAATGGTGTGGAAAATTGTGCTACAGAGGAAAGGATACATAAAATGGGAAGAGCATATAGTATAATTAAAAACCTTTACAATAAAAATATGTTTAAAATGCAAAAACAAGCCATTACAGAACATAAGTGAAGCCAGAATCTTCATGTGCAAGAGTGTGTCTGGCATTAAATACCAAACGGGTGAATCATTAAGAAAATATTAGGCCTATGAGAAAGTAAGGAAGTTCGGAAATCACAAAGTAGTGATGAAATTCTTGAAAACATAAAAATTGTATCAGAAATAATGAGAGAAAAGAATACTGCTATTTTTTTGAATATTTATATTGAATGCAAAACAGTAGAGTAAAGAAAACAATTTGCAGGATAAAAAGTCAACAAGACGTTGGATCTGTGAAGGAAAAAAAGGATTTAGAAAAAAAAAATAAAAGCTGAAGAAACAACTGACACAGAAGTGTCTGTGGGAAAGATACGAATATGAAAGGATTATAATGTAGGAGAGTGAAAAAAACTGGTCTGAAGTATTCAGAAGACAGGAAGAAAAAACATAGTGAACAGATGAAAGTGTGCTGAAAGAAAAGAACAGAATAATAAATAAGGAATTGAAATTGGCCTGTGTTCCATAGTTGGCCTATCTGAGAAGGGGGGGGGGGGGGAATAAATAAAATGTGATGGTATAACATTGTTTAGAAAATGAGGGAACATGTATGCACGGCATATGCAGGAAGCTAAGTGTGGATGTTGTTGGTAAAGATTTACAGTTAACTAGATAGAAAATCTCAAGAATGCAGGGTGTGAAGCCGGGTCATAATCTTAAGAGCTGATAAACTGTGTGAAATCCAACTGGTTGTGAAAGATTGTACATAATTACTTAAATTTAAAAAAAATTGTTTGCCATAAAAATTCATTGGGGATCTCTTTGAAATTGAATGTTATACTATTAGCTTGTGAAATCTTAAACATATGATTTTACATGCAAGCAACCACACAGGTCCTTCAAATTTCACAACTTAGACAGCACACTTAGGTGAATGCAAAATGTGTTGTCCCGATAATGCATCCAGTAACTTTTCTGAAGGTGAGCAAGTTGCTTGTGAAATATTTCTCAGTGAGGGTATGTGTAAAAATTTAACGCTCAGCAATCTGCTGTTAGGTTCGTTTCCATCAGCAACAGCATGCTTCACGACCGTATTAATGAGGTTCTCAATAAGAGGAATGGCAGCATCAGCTGTAAACATTTAATCTGTGTATTGCAGATTGATTTTAGCTACTGTGTAGCTGTCTTCAGTGCATTATATTACATTTAAGATGAGTTATCATTGTGGTATCACATATAAATACAACCCCACAGGTGTCAAAGCTGGAAACGGAATTACAAGTTTCTGTAAGACACGAGTAGTGGTCGCACGGGATCTGGCGGACCCAGTGGTGCGCAATCTCCACCCACTGAGCCACACCTCCAGCAGCTCTGCACTAAGAGCGTCCTCTGCCACCGCAATATAGGACGGCCAGTGGCAACCACTCCGCCCCTCACACTTGGAGCCTCTTTGCTTTGTGATGCTGTGCAGAAGCCACCTAGTTGCAGCTCAGACTCCATTGTTTGTGCTTTAATTCAGGTAGCCTCATCCTCGTTGACACTTGGACTGTATTTTTTGCTGCATTATGTGTAGTGAGTCTTTGTACGCTTGGAGAAATACAGATTAGCAAATCTTCTGCTTGCTGTGTTATCTTGTTCGCTAATTATTTCTGCTCGTGTCCAACTTTCCTACAATGACAGTTACTGCACCACTCTGTAGCTGACCTCCCAGACCGATGTGATGTGTACAAAGTCATACTCAACAATCATAACTTAAATGTAATGCACTGAAGATAGCTACATGGTAGCTGGAATCATCTGCAATTAACGGATTAAAAATTTGACTGATGTCGCCCTTCCACCTATTGTATATCTGCTACTACTAACTACAGATTTGCTTATGGCTGCAAACAATTATGGAAAGATTACAGTGTTACTCATTGTAAAGATGACACATTGAGTTGCAGATAGATACAACGAAAAGACCATTACACATAAAGCTTTGGTCAAAGCCTATATCAGAAAATAAAAACAAACATCCATTCACACAAACAAGCACACCTCACACACACGCACACGCATGATCACTATATCTGCCTGCTCAGACCTGACTGAAACACGTTGAATGGGGGCAACAAGTAGGATTGTTGTTTGCATTTTTCACATTTGTTTGTCGGTCCTGAGCAGCCAGAGATAGCAGTTGTGTGTGCGAGGTGTGCTGCTTGTGTGTGTCTGTGTGTGTTTTTCTTTTCTGATGAAGGCTTTGGCCAAAAACTTGATATGTAAGAGTCTGTTCGTTGTGTCCGTCTTCGTCTCTGCACGTCCTCTTGAAGGTGAGTAGCAATCTGCCCTTTCCGTAATTGTTGATATTACAACCTGGACTTTCCATTGTTTTATGGCTACAAAGTTTAATGTGGGAGTGTAGCTTGAGCATAATGAGGTGTTTGTAAGTATTTATGTGGGCTGCTTTCATTTTGAACTGAAGTATTTGACTTACATTTTTCAGTTCCATCTGATGAGCAGCTCTTGGATGAGAGATTGTGCTGCGCCGTGGTCAAAGTTCTGAGTGTGTCTAAGGCTCCTGATGTCATTGAAATGTCTTTGGAGTTGCTGCACACTCAGGCAGAGAATGGTAAGTTATATTGTGATAAAATTAAAAGTAATTAAAATTCTCTGTAGTTGCAGGGTTGCAAAATGGATAATTTTCTTGTTACTGTTCAGTTTTACCTCCCAGTAAACTTACAAAGCACTACTTTTGTATCTGAATCTCCTTAAATAGCCCCAAACCCATTGTGTTGGACACAAAAAAAGATAAATTTGTGTGTTTGTCCTCACCTTCCTCTTCCATTGCCAAATCTCATCTTTACCTCAGTTATCATATTCTAATCCTCTTCCCAATAAATATGGTAGAAGAGGCAACTGAACTGTTATACAGTCCACACCAAATAAATGTTCTTTAAATTTGATAAATAGCATTGTTTGGGAAGAATGTAATCTTTCTTCCATCAACTGCACTTCGAGACACCTGAACGTAAATGTTAACACTTTCATGACCACTTGTTGACAAATTGCCTGTTGACTTCTGTCTCGATTTCTTTGCTCGAAGTTTGTTTGATAATTTTTCTGCTGTTTTGCCAGCGTGAGTTGCTGGAATTGTCAAAGTTTTACCCTCCATTGCTGATGGTGGACCACCAAGGTTTGTTTGATAATTTTTATATTGTTTCATCAGCACAAGTAGCTGGTGAAGCCCCAGAAAAATTATCAAATGTCGGCTGAAGAAAGCGAGACAGAAGCCAACAGGCAGTTTGTCACACCTCAACATCTTGGTGAGTGAGTGACACTGATAGAATCAATAGATTATAATTCTAGCAATTCGCATATGTGTCCTGATATTTCTGTGATCTAAAAACACAACCAATACTGGAGAATAAACCACAAAGGTTTCTCATATGTCTGTGCTCTACACTTACTTGAAGATGTCCTGATGGATATAAATTGCCCAATACTAACTACAACTAATTTTGTTCCTTCCCCTCCCACCTCTCATGTAATATTTTCTTATGTTACTTTTGGATATTTAATGTGTGACTGAATAGAATACCAACCACCATAGACCGTAGATAATGTAAGACTGCACATGACGTCATTTTACTGAAATCAGTATCTAAATTACGTGACTTGGGGCACAGAGCCAAGTATGTCATTATATGTTTATAGTGCACAATTTATGACATATTTTTTTTACAAATCAACTGTTGTGCTTTTTACTAGATGCAGAAGTAAAGACCTTCATATACACTCAGAGAAGTCTTTTTTTATATTCCACAGATTAGAAAAAGTGACGAAAATCTCAGTTGTGTAAGCGAATTACTTTAAAATATTTGCAGAGGTATTTCCAATGAAAGTTAGGATGGATATTGGTCCTTGGATGTAAAACTTGGTGAATGACTAAGCTTTTGAGACGACATATCATTAATATCTAGCTCACTACACGAGTATAATCAACATTTTGTAATATAATACGCTTCCTATCTTGATATCGTTTCGGATCTGTACTGGATTAAGCAGAAGTCGGAGAATATATGTGCTTATTTTGGGTAAATACCTGATATTATGCATGTAAATGTATTTCCTTTCTTACAAATCATACTAAAACACATTTCACACATATTCTTGTGGAATAGTTTGAAAACTAAAGCTGTGTGCAAAATTGCTATTTTATCTTCCACACCTGTGGAAGTGGTGACCTACGAGAATTCACAATGCAAAAGCGAAAAAAAGAAGCAAGTATTCACTAAAGGACAGTGAATCTGTCGCTTGTTGAAAAGAACTGTCAATACGTTTCAACTTGACTGCATGTATAAACAATAAACACTGCTTTATAATCAGGAATTTCGGAGGAATTAGGTTAACTGCACCACTAAATGTGTAAGAGTTTTACTACAGTTTGCTGAACTGTCAAAATCAATGCTTGATTTCAGCTATAAATGGGAGAAACTGTGACTGTCAGCTCCACATCACACAGCACATGATGGCAGGAACTCGGCTTTCCGCCCTGAGTCATATGACTTAGAAGTTGGTTTCAAACCTTAACACGGCAGAGATAGGGACATAGGTGGTCTATATTATACTACTACTAATGCTGTACTCAATAGCAAAGCAGATTTTTTCCTTTGTTCTCGTGCACTTTGTCCTGCATTTATTCACCTGTAGCTTAGTGACCACTGCTGTGCTTGTGTGGATTGTACAGCCTGCAGAGAGTTTGTGTGTGTGTGTTTTTTTTTTTTTTTAAATTGAATTTTGATGTTCATGAATTGCAACACATACTAAGCTTTTCACACTAATTAAGGGTATATAAACATGGTCTTTCCTGACAAGAAACGAAAGTTTTTGTTAATTATGCCTTTTACATTCTTGGGGAGATACTTCCATACCAACTCTCATCCCCTAACAGATTTTCTTTGTATTTAACTGAGAAGTGAAATACAATTTTCATAAATTTAGCTTTAAAGTTTTTTAATGTAATGAAATATTTTCTTCAAAATTTTCATCCCCTATTGCACTCCCTTGGGGGTTAAATTTCTAGGAACACACATTTTTTAAATTTCTAATAAGTAAGTCAAATACCAATAGCTTTAGAAATCCTTTATTAGTTCTTTAATAATTATTTATTTTCAAAAAAACTTTCACCCAGTATTTTACACCCTTAGTGGTTGAATTTCCAAGATGCTGAAACATGTATTTTTTATTTTCTGAGTGAATAACAAAATACCGGTTTTCGTAGTTTTAGCTTCAAATTTCCCTTAATAGTGGCATACTTTCAAAAGCCTTTCGTCTCCTCTTTCAACCACTTGGAAGTGGAATTTTGAACAACCGCTTCTTAAATGATGCTTACAGTACAAGATCCAAACTCTTTCCAAACTTCAAGTTTCTATCCTTAGCAGTTTGAACTGGGTGGTGATGAAGCAGTGAATCAGTCTGACTCTATTTTACCCCCTTAGGGGATGAGTTTCCAAAAATAGTGAAACACATATTTCTTCATCTCTTAACCGAGAAGCCAAACACCAATTTACAAAGATGTAGCTTTAAAATGTTTTTGCAGTGAAATATTTTCATAAAATGTTTCATAGCCTATCCCTGATTTTACTCACTCTGTATACTGAGCAAGTAGTAAAGGAAACAAAAGAAAAATTTGGAGTAAGAATTAAATTCAAGGGAGAAGAAATAAAAACCTTTAGGTTTGCCAGTGACATAGTAATTCTGCCAGAGACAGCAAAGGACTTGGAAGAGCAGTTGAACAGAATGGACAGTGTCTTGAAAAGAGGATATAAGATGAAAATCAACTAAAGCAAAACGATGATAATGGATTGTAGTCGAATTAAATCAGGTGATGGTGAGGGAATTAGGAAATGGTACATGTAAAGTAGATGATGAGTTTTGCTATTTGGAAAGCAAAGAAACTGATTATGGTCAAAGTAGGGAGGATATAAAATGTGAACTAGCAATGGCAAAAAAGCTTTTCTGAAGAAGAGAAATTTGTTAACATCAAGTATAGATTTAAGTGTCAGGAAGTCCTTTCTGAAAATATTTGTATGGAATGTAGCTACGTATGGAAGTGAAACATGGACGATAAATAGTTTAGGCGAGAATAGAAGCTTTAGAAATGAGGTGCTACAGAAGAATGCTAAAGATTAGATGGGTAGATCATGTAACGAATGTGGAGGCACTGAATAGAATTGGGGAGAAGAGAAATTTGTCACACAACTTGACTAGAAGAAGGGATCGGTTGGTAAGACATGTTCTGAGGCATCAAGGGATTGCCAATTTAGTGCTGGAGGGTAGTGTGGTGGGTAAAAATTCGAGAGGGAGACAGAGATGAATACACTAAGTAGATTCAGGAGGATGTAGGTTGCAGGAAGTACTTGGAGATAAAGAAGCTTGCACAGGAGAGCATGGAGAGCTGCATCAAACCAGTCTCTGGACCAAAGGCCACAGCAGCAGCAGCAATAACAACAACAACAGTGGTTTAAATTCAGAAACACTGAAACACACATTTTTTTTATTTGTAACCGAGAATTCAAATACCGATGTTCATAGATGTAGCTTTAAAAATACCTCTGTGGTCCTTTAATAATGACATATTTTCAAAATAGGCTTTCACCCACTATTTCATCCCTGTAGTGTCAAATTTCCAAAAATTTTGAAGCACCTATTTCTTTATTTCTGAACAAGAAACCAAGTACCAATTTTTGTAGCTCTGGCTACAAAATTTCCTTAATAGTGACATTTGTTAAAAAAAAAAAACAACAACGTTTATGCCCTATTTCACCCCCTTAAGGTTGTAATTTCAAAAGAGCCATTGTTAAACGAAGCCTACAGTACAAGACCAACACCTTCTCCCAATTTCAAACTTCTATCCTTAGTGTTTTGAGCTGGTGGTGATGAGTCAGTCAGTCAGTCAGTCAGCACATTGCCTTTTATATCTAGGCATTACAGAAAATATCCATATATTACACGTAACATGAATTCTGTCTTTCCAGAATTTTTGAACAGCTATTTTCAAGAAGCAATATTTTGTATACACAATTGTGTTGGCAGCACACAATTTTTGTGTGCTGTTCACACTTTGACAGTTTAAATTAATCAGTTTCTATGGAAATGTGCAAGGCGAAGCTACTTGGCAGTGGAATGAATCAGTACATAGTATAATGATAACTGATTAGAAAATTTATGAACAAAATAAACTAATGATTAATAAAACATACAAAAAATTGAAATTGTGTACAAATAACACATTTCAGAGAGAAGTGCTCAACTACTGCAGGGAATTCTTGTACAGAATAGAAGAAATGTAACATCATTTCCTGGTGGCATCTGTACTTGTCATTTTTGTTACTGTGAGTGCCAGGGCCAGTTTCCTATTGGAAGGGGGAGAGAGGGGAGGGGGGGGAGGGGGGGGGGGAGCAGGGTTAGCTCGGCTTGTTGGAAGTGATGGGATGGTCTTTGCCTAAACCTCCTGAATATTTATTTAATAAAATTGCAGCCAAATAACCATATACAGTTACTTTGCTTAACATTTTACATTTACATTTTTGCATATTCATTTATTGATTTCACTCTTTTACTCCACAGTTCTATGTGATATCGATCACAGGCTTCATTACACTGTTCACACACACATTTTGTGGTTGGATCATGATAATTTTTGTTTTGCAAGTTAGATGATGAAAGCCATGAATAGATAATCTAGTTAGGACATGTCACAGTTCGAAGTTTGGTGCTGTCCATGAGCAGTTCGTCATTGCTTCAGTGCCATAGAACTCCGGCCACACCTTCTCTCGTTTATCCTCCATGATCTTCAGTTGATTTCTGGAAGCCTTGGTGTGTGGCACCATATATCGAAGTTTGATGTCTTCAATTAGGAATGTCTCTCTCACTATCAGGTACACTAGTTGAGATCTTGTTGTCTTTGAGAGACCTAGTGCTCTTTTTAGATAAGTAGTTTTTACCTTTTCTAGTGTTTCTAGATTTTTTTTCTGTTAGGTGGTCCCACATAACCTCCATCCCCTAGGCCAGGATTGGCAAGATTTTTGCGCTGAATAATTTCATGGCCGTTTCCGGACTGAGTAGGTGGATGTTTTTGATGTCCTGTATTGCTATTATTGCTTGGGCTGCACATTCTGTTGTATGTTTTGTGAAGCATTTGGCTGTTGGTTGCAATGTCTATGCTAGGTATTTAAAGTATGATGAGATATTTATTTTTTGTCCTTTGATGTTGATTTCTGCATTCTTGGGTGTTTTGTCTCCTTTCTGAAAATCACCATTTCGGTCTTTGTTATGTTTATGTGTAGTTGTCATCAGAGTTGACTAGACTGGCGTAAGGGCTTGGGATTACTATTTATTAAAAGAAGCTTCTGAAAATTCTGACAAGGAGCAAAACATTACCTTTCTTGTTTTGTTACGTACTACTACCTCTCAAAATAAAGGAAGCAAATAGGTTATAGTATAAGGGATGTATTTCATAGTATTGAAAGTGAAGTGCTCCTATCTGTGATGGTATGTATTTTAGAGCCCATGTTTACTACTGGACAAACGGCGACGTGCAAGACAGACAATATACAAAACTATAGAAGACGTCGAAATGACAACATCATCCGCCAACAAGAAGAAGAACACAATTAAATCTGTCACCGCACACGCCCTTCTAGATGGACCTGCAGTATTCTGTGGATGTAAACTGAACTTCAGCATCGACATCAACGATACCTTTACCCATGGCAATGGATGGCTGACAGTGGCCATTGTACGAGGAGGAACAGGTGTTCCAAACGTGTCTGGACTGGAAACTTTCGTCGACAGAGACATCATCGCCTACAAGACTTACCATGTTACGGAAAATGCAAATAAAGACTTTGAGGCACCCTGTATAGACAGCTAATAGTGGTCTGTGTGCAGTTACAGAAATTCTTTGTTTCAAATGTTAGTTAATAACAGCAGGAGGAGTGCAATGGCTTTTTTGAAAGTAGCTGTTCTTCTTTCCAGATATATATGTACAGCAATGTAGAAGTAATTGCCAGAACTATCAGTTAGAGTAGATTAGCACTAGTCATAATTTGTTGTTAGTATGCTTTTCAGAAGTAGCCAAGCTGCTAATGTATAATTCGACTCATTCTACATCCCTGGCAGCTCTCCTTCTTGTTTGGATTTATGGAACATGATGTGTCAGTCAGTTAATCAATCAACAGTGGAATACAACATTTGTCACTGCTGTAGTGTACAGTGCGATCCAAAAAGGTTTCCCTACTTTTAATTGAATTCCATTGTGCCACAACCGATGTGCAAATACCAATGTTTTACACATTTTTTTATGTGATGCTGAATATTCTGGACAAACGGCTGCAGAGTGTTGTCTGTCACATTCATGAATACATTCATTTGTATAATTTGCATTCTGCTCAAATATTTATTTTTTGTTGTGTATTTTGTTCATGTAGGTATTTCCAAAGAAAATGTAGATCAGAATTGAATTAAAACTTCTTGCTGGCTTGCCAACACTTCCGTATCACAAATAGCTTGATCAAGCATAGTGTTACTGAGTTGTGCCTGGGATAGGAGTATGGAGTATCACCCTATTGTGCATGAAGTGAAGTGCATATTGACTGTATTGCCCCATATTGCATCAGTAATTTGAATAATTATTTCTGCCTGAACTCATAAACTGAAAAATACCATGGAAATAAATTTTTCAATAGTAAATTCTGGATTTTTTCCAAGAGATAACTTGTAAAGTTAGCCCATAATCAGCAAATGCCACTGTAACAATGTCTTCTCATGACACTGCTTCAAAAAAATGTGGTTCCCATAATCACCAGTTTATCACATTTCTTATCTGCTATGCCAAGAGTACTTTGTTGTGTGTGTTCACAAATGACAGAGAATTGGCAGCTTCTGTTGCCTCACTGAAAACTATTCTGAGCCATACAGTCTGCTGAGTACCACAGCGTAAGCTGCAAATCTATGTAAAGTCTAGATATTACCTCATAATTATCCATTTATTTTGTAAGAAAATACTCATATCATTAAAGCTACTAGCTTTGCTCTCAAGAATTACTGCAGCAAATTACAGAGAATTGCTGATTCCTGAGCAACATAGTAGGAGCATTTAATATTGGAAACAATTTTTCCCCTCTTTCACTTTTAAGCCCAGTTCTCTGATAATGTTTGTATGTGTGCTTGTTGAATCAAAACTTGCAGCATGGAAAAAATAATATTCTTTCTCCTCTATTTCTTTGTTCCAGAACAAGTAAAGCATTGTTTGGCAGTGGCAGGACTGTGTGAATTGCTCATAACACTTCTGGAGAAGCACAAACCAGAGGCTGATGGTGAAGAAGCACGTAATCTCATGAAGATGGCATGTGATCTTATTGTTCTCGTACTCACAGGAGGTAAGTCATACTCTGTTTTTAATACTGTCAAATTGTTCAGCTGATGTCAGTATTTCAGTACTGACCCCTCCCTCCCTCCCTCCCTCGCTTATTTTGTTAGAAAATACTCATATCATCAAAATTACTAGCTTTGCTCTCAAGAATTACTACAGCCAATTACAAAGAATTGCTGATTTCTGAGCTCAATAGTGTCACTCGCTCACTAGAGTCAAACATTTCATGTTAACGGCAGCTATAGCTTTGAGTGGATTCAAGCACTCGAACATGTCACAGCAGTTTAAGCTGTGCTATCAGGTGTCAACCTAAACACATCCTCGGAAATTGTGATTTGGTGTACCACTTTCATATTAGGTCGGCTTTGTCATGAATCAAAAACATTGTGAATGGTCATTCAGATGGAAAAAGAGCTCTCATCTCCCACTCTCCTTTCTGTTCCCTCTGCTCCCCCCCCCCCCCCCCCCCCCCCCGCCCCACCTCTCTCTGCCTGTCCATGCTCACCTCTTTCACATGCATTTGACATTTGCTATTTCTCACTTATTTCACTCTCTCATTTCCAATTTATTTCACATTTATCTTTCATTTGAAATTTCTCGTTCCACTGTCGTTTGAAATTTGTATCATGTTTTTCTCATACTAAGGTTTAGGAAAGAAATTAATGGAAGCATTTGATATTTTATCATCATTTCATGCAACAAATCTTTTTGAAATACCCCCCAGGCAGCTCACCACTCTTTGGCAGGTTCATGCTTGGCTACCCCGGGCCCCCAGCCTTTGCAGCATTTTTTCCCTTCTGTGCTGCATGTCTATCCTCTTGCTATTATTTTTCACCTTCCTCGGGGAACATGTCTGGAGTGTTATTGGAAATGTTCTGCATTTTGTCATTGATGTAAGAACAGTCTCACCTTTGTTTTTTGCTCCCTTTCCATTTCTTTGTTTCCCTTCTCCTCTCGTTCCTCCGCTTTGGTATTTCAGGTTCCTCTTTTTTCTTCTTCCTCCTGAAGGCCGGCCCATGCATCTGATGCTTAACAGATGACTGGGTAACACGTAATTCCCAGCCCCGGGTCGACTGGTAGGTTTTGCACGTACCCCCTGGTACAGTCCAGGACCAGGGAGGGGTGATTGCCTGAGCTGCAACCTTCCCAAATTGCCAAATGGTCCCTCTGTCAGGTGTTCGGGAGGTGTGACCTGAGGTATGAACAGTCACCTAAGGTGGGTGTGCCCCCTTGTGAAGGGAGCCCCCAGTTGAAAGGAGCGTGCCATTGGAGACCCTGGCAATACTGGGGGATTTCCTCACAATGAGTCAATCATCTTCCCACTCGTCGTCTACAAAATGTAAACGTAATGAGGCTAATGATTTGAAGACCCTTCCCACTGCACCACAGTTCCTCATTGTCTCACGTACTGAAGACGGTCAGTCCTTTGCCACAGTAAATCCGTTTATTATTCAGAAAGGTGTTGATACGGTTGCTGGCCCTGTGAAATCTTGCACTTGTTTACAGAATGGCACTTTGCTTTTGGAGGCCACTTCTGATTCTCAAGCACATCATCTGCTTGCTGCCTCGCTTCTCCACAGGTACCCTGTTCGTGTCGAGGCCTGTAGAACTTTGAGTTCTTCCCGTGGTGTAATTTACACCAGGCTGATCGACGGTCTAACCAAGGCTGAAATCCAATCTTACCTCTCTGATCAGGGTGTCATTGCTGTCCACCAGGTAATGAAACAGGTAGATTCCTCCTTCGTGCCCACCCACACTCTTTTTCTCACCTTTGATAGAGCGGTGCTTCTGTCCAAGATCAAAGCGGGCTATGAAATTGTCAGTCTGGCCGTACATTCCGAACCCGATGCGCTGCTACCAGTGTCATAATTTCAACCACACTAGAATGTTTTGTTGCCACCCAGCCGAATGTCACCTGTGGTAGGGATTGGCAAGAGGACGATTGTCCACCTCCTCCTCCTCCTCCCTGCTGTATCAACTGATATGGCAGCCATGCCGCGTCCTCTCGGGATTGTCCCATGTATCTTGATGAGCGGGCTGTTCAAGAGATCCGGGTAAAGGAAAAAGTGCCTTACCCAGTCGCTCGCAAGTTATTGACTAGTTGCAAACCCTGCGTTCTCCCGTATGGTGCCTTGTTCTCGTTACCCCTCGCTCTATGAAGGACGTGGCCACACAGACGTGTGACCTCCAATTCAGCTTTGAGGTTGTGAAATCACCCAGTGTCAAGGTAGCATCGCCTTTCCCCCGTACAGTTGTGCAACAAGCCATCAAACCCTCACCTTGAGGGACGAAGCCACCAGCTTCACAACTGGTAGGCCAGAAAGGACAGGAGGAGTACTCCCATGAAGACTTCCTCCGTCCCTCCAGCCGAATGACACCCGAGTCTTCCTCTAACCAGAAAGGCTCGAAGAAGTCCACCAAAGGCAAACAATCCTCTCCTTCACCAACTCAAAGATCCTCTTCGATGGTGTCTCTGTGTGATACCTTAGCGTGGCTGGCCTCTGTGTTGCTGGTGCACACCGACAACCATTTTTCAGCATTGGACTCCACAGACCGACTGCACAAGCAAGCTGATGTTTCTGTGGACCCCATGCAGCAGGATCCTCCAGCTTCTGCGCCCTGTAGTAGCGACTCTTCCCCTGCTGTCACTCGGCAGCCGCTGAGGTGACAACCCTACATCTCTTCCTCATCGTGACTGTCCTACAATGGAATGCTCACAGCCTTTGGTCCCACAAAGAGGATTTAAGGCTGCTTTTAGCATCATAGTGTTCCCTTGTACTCTGCCTTCAGGAAATGAAATTGCACCCTCATGACTGCTTTGAGCTTTCCCATTTCTTACCAATTTGTTTTGGCATTCCATCTCGTGTGGGCTTTATGCTGTTCATACGGGAAGACATTCATAGTCAACCCATCTTCCTGACTACCATTCTTCAAGCTGTTGCAGTTTGCCTTTCCCTTTCCCACCTGACGTATTCCGTCTGTACCATTTATGTCCCTCCATCATTCGATGTCACCATGGCAGACTTCCTTCAGTTTATTGGCCAGCTACCTCCCCCATTTTTGCTGCTTGGTGACTTTAATGTGCATCATCTCCTTTGGGGTTCTCCCAGGGCCTGTCAGAGAGGTGCCCTCTTGGCTGACCTTCTTAACAAACTTAACCTCTTCTGACTTAACACTGGAGCACCCACTTTCCCTTCCAACTGCTTGCACACTTTTCCTTGTGCACTGCCCAGCTTGCACCTCATCTTGAGTGGTCCATTCTTTCTGAAACTACTTGAGTGACCATTTCCCGTGTGCTATCCGCTTACTGACTCCTACCCCATCCGTGTACGCACCCAAATGGCAGCTTCCTAAGGCTGAATGGCAGCTTTACTCCTCCCTGGCGACCTCTGAAGACCAAGATTTCCCCACTTGTGATGACCAGGTGGACTATCTCACAAACGTTATCCTTACTGCTGCAGAACGTTCAAGTACCCGAACTTCCTCTTTACCATGTCATGTCCCAGTCCCTTAGTGGTCTGAGGCATGCCTCGATGCAATTCGTGATGACACTTTGCACACATCTGTTTGTATTGGATGCAGTTTGCCATCGTAGGATGGTGGTTAAAAGCGCGGAGAGCACATCTCTGCGTGCTCTCTGCATATTTAACCACCATCCTATGATGTCAAACTGCATTCAATATAAACAGATGTGTGCAAAGTGTTGTCGCATTCTTTGGCATAGCAAAAGAGCTAGCTGAATTTCTCTCTTGTAGACAAACACTTTCTGCTTAACACATACAACTGCATCTGGGCTGAGAGAACATTTCCTAGACGCTGGCATGAAGCCACCATCATACCCACACATAAGCCTGGTAAGGACAAAAACCTTCCCTGTAGCTACTGCCCCACCTGTCTTACCAGTTTCTTTTGCAAGGTGATGGAATGTATGATTCATACCTGGCTGGTATGGTGGCTCGAGTCTCACAGTTTACTGACGACTGCACAATGTGGATTTAGAGTGCAGCATTCTGCAGTTAACCATCTCGTTACTTTGTCCACCCATGTCATGAATGGTTTTCTGCAGAAATCCTAGACTGTGGCTGTATTTTTTCGATTTGGAGAAGGCATGCGACATCTGCTGGACAACTGGTATCCTCCATACTCTTTAAACGTGGGGCTTCTGTGGGCGCCTGCCCTGTTTCTTTCAGGCATTTTTAAAATACTGAGTTTTCAAGGTGCGTGTGGGTTCTGCCATGTTTGGACACCTTTATCCAGGAAAACGGTTGGCCTCAGGGTTCCATCCTGAGCGCCGTCCTCTTTGCTATCGCCATGAACCCTCTAATGGCCTGTCTCCCGCGGGGCATCTCTGGCTCTCTGTTTGTTCACGATTTTGCTATCTATTGCAGTTCTCCACAGACCTGTCTCACTGAGCGGTGTCTTCAGCACTGTCTTGATCGTCTTTACTCCTGGAGCATCGACAATGGCTGTCACTTTTCCACTGACAAAACCGTCTGTATGAATTTCTGGCAGCACAAATGGTTTCTCCCACCATCTTTACAACTTGGGCCTGTTGCCCTTCCGTTCGTAGAAACTATGAAATTCCTGGGGCTCATGCTCGATAGGAAGCTCTCTTGGTCCTCCCATGTGTCTTACCTGGCAGCTTGCTGTACTCGATTTCTTAATGTCCTATATGTCCTCAATGGTACTTCCTGGGGTGCTGATCCAACCACCCTCCTCAGTTTGTACCAGTCCCTTGTCCGTTCGAAACTTGACTATGGGTGCTTTGTTTATGCGTCTGCACGACCATCCATTTTATGCTGTCTCAACACTATCCTCCCACCACTCTGTACACATAGTGCCCAAATTTTAACTGTCCGTGACTTCCTGATAGAATGCCAATTTTTTAACCATTTACATTCCCGCTAGGGTTTGCTGTCTGGGTTATCAGCTGTTTTAGCAAATGATGCACATGCTATCGACCGTGTTTTACTTTTCATTCATCAAAGCAGTTTGGCAAAGGCCATTTCATTTTTAGTGTTGGACCTCCGTTTCAGTATGGTGTTTTTTTTTTTTTTTTTTTTTTTTTTTAGCTGTTTTTCCACATGCCTGTTTTTAGCTGTCTTGTATTATGTCATTTGGGACTGATGTATACTCATTTTTTTAACTCCTCTCTGTGTGTGTTCTATAGTTTTGACGCGTATGACCCCAGTTATGTTTTGCACCCTAAAGCAAAACAAAACCAATCTTATTGAAATGGGTTGTTTTTGTTGTTGTTGTTGTTGTTGTGGTGGTGGTGGTGGTGGTGGTGGTGGTGGTGTCTTCAGACCAGAGACTGGTTTGATGCAGCTCTCCATGATACTCCATCCTGTGCAAGCTTCTTCATCTCCCAGTAACTACTGCAACCAACATCCTTCTGAATCACCGAGCGAGGTGGCGCAGTGGTTAGCACACTGGACTCGCACTCGGGAGGACGACGGTTCAATCCCGTATCCAGCCATCCTGATTTAGGTTTTCCGTGATTTCCCTAAATCGCTTCAGGCAAATGCCGGGATGGTTCCTTTGAAAGGGCACGGCCGATTTCCTTCCCCATCCTTCCCTCACCCGAGCTTGCGCTCCGTCTCTAATGACCTCGTTGTCGACGGGACGTTAAACACTAATTTCCTCCTCCTCCTCCTTCTGAATCTGCTTAGTTTATTCATCTCTTGGTCCCCTCTATGATTTTTACCCTCCACGCTGCCCTCCAATACTAAATTTGTGATCCCTTGATGCCTCAGAACATGTCCTACCAACCGATCCCTTCTTCTAGCAAGTTGTGCCTCAAACTCCTCTTCTCCCCAATTCTATTCAATAGCGCCTCATTAGTTATGTGATCTACCCATCTAATCTTCAGCATTCTTCTGTAGCACCACATTTCGAATGCTTGTATTCTCTTCTTGTCCAAACTATTTATCGTCCATGTTTCACTTCCTCACATGGCTACACTCCATACAAATACTTTCAGAAACGACTTCCTAACACTTAAATCCATACTCGAGGTTAACAAATTTCTCTTCTTTAGAAACGCTTTCCTTGCCATTGCTAGTCTACATTTTATATCCTCTCTACTTCAACCATCATCAGTTATTTTGCTTCCCAAATAGCAAAACTCTTTTACTACTTCAAGTGTCTCATTTCCTAATCTAATTCCCTCAGCATCACCCGAATTAACTCAACTACATTCCATTATCCTCGTTTTACTTTTGTTGATGTTCATCTTATATCCTCCTTTCAAGACACTGTCCATTGCGTTCAACTGCTCTTCCAAGTCCTTTGCTGTCTCTGACAGAATTACAATGTCATCGGCGAACCTCAAAGTTTTTACTTCTTCTCTATGGATTTTAATACCTACTCCAAATTTTTCTTTTGTTTCCTTTACTGCTTGGTCAATATAAAGACTGAATGACTTCGGGGATAGGCTGCAACCCTGACTCACTCCCTTCCCAACCACTGCTTCCCTTTCATGTCCCACGTCTCTTATAACTGCCATCTGGTTTCTGTACAAATTGTAAATAGCCTTTCACTCCCTCTATTTTACCCCTGCCACCTTCAGAATTTCAAAGAGAGTATTCCAGTCAACATTGTCAAAAGCTTTCACTAAGTCTACAAATGCTAGAAACGTAGGTTTGCTTTTTCTTAATGTAGCTTCTAAGATAAGTCGTAGCGTCAGTATTGCCTCATGTGTTCCAATATTTCTATGGAATCGAAACTGATCTTCCCCGAGGTCGGTTTCTACCAGTTTTTCCATTTGTCTGTAAAGAATTTGTGTAAGGTTGTATATGTGGAAGAGGCCTGGAGATACTAGAAGCTTTCAGATAGATTATATAATGGTAAGACAGAGATTTAGGAACCAGGTTTTAAATTGTAAGACATTTCCAGGGGCAGATGTGGTCTCCGACCACAATCTATTGGTTGAGAACTGTAGAGTAAAACTGAAGAAACTGCAAAGAGGTGAGAATTTAAGAAGATGGGACCTGGATAAACTGAAATAACCAGAGGTTGTAGAGAGTTTCAGAGAGAGCATTAGGGAATGATGGACAAGAACGGGGGAAAGAAATACAGTAGAAGAAGAATGGGTAGCTTTAAGAGATGAAATAATGAAGGCAGCAGAGGATCAAGTAGGTAAAAAGACGAGGGCTAGTAGAAATCCTTGTGTAACAGAAGAGAGATTGAATTTAATTGATGAAAGGAGAAATTATAAAAATGCAGTAAATGAAGCAGGCAAAAAGGAATACAAACGTATCAAAACTGAGATCGACAGGAAGTGCAAAATGGTTAAGCAGGGATGGCTAGAGCACAAATGTAAGGATGTAGAGGCATATATCACTAGGGTGGGATGGATACTGCCTGCAGGAAAATTAAAGAGACCTTAGGAGAAAAGAGAACCACTTGTATGAATATCAAGAGCTCAGATGGAAACCCAGTTCTAAGCAAAGAAGGGAAAGCAGAAAGGTGGAAGGAGTATATTGAGGGTTTATACAAGGGCGACATAGTTCAGGGCAGTGTTATGGAAATGGAAGAGGACGTAAGTGAAGATGAAATTGGAGATGTGATACTGCGTGAAGAATTTGATAGAGCACTGAAAGATGTAAGTCGAAACAAGGCCCTGGGAGTAGACAACATTGCAATAGAACTACTGATAGCCTTGGGAGAGCCAGCTATGACAAAACTGTAGCATCTGGTGAGGAAGATACATGAGACAGGGGAAATACCCTCAGACTTCGAGAAGAATATAATAATTCCATCCCAAAGAAATCAGGTGCTGACAGGCGTGAAATTTCCGAACTATCAGTTTAATAAATCACGGCTGCAAAATACTAACGCAAATTCTTTACAGACAAATGGAAAAACTGGTAGAAACTGACCTCGGGGAAGATCAGTTTGGATTCCATAGAAATATTGGAACACATGAGGCAATACTGACCCTACGACTTATCTTAGAAGTTACATTAAGAAAAGGCAAACCTACGTTTCTAGCATTTGTAGACTTAGTGAAAGCTATTGACAATGTTGACTGGAATACTCTCTTTCAAATTCTGAAGGTGGCAGGGGTAAAATAGAGGGAGTGAAAGGCTATTTACAATTTGTACAGAAACCAGATGGCAGTTATAAGAGACGTGGGACATGAAAGGGAAGCAGTGGTTGGGAAGGGAGTGAGTCAGGGTTGCAGCCTATCCCCGAAGTCATTCAGTCTTTATATTGACCAAGCAGTAAAGGAAACAAAAGAAAAATTTGGAGTAGGTATTAAAATCCATAGAGAAGAAGTAAAAACTTTGAGGTTCGCCGATGACATTGTAATTCTGTCAGAGACAGCAAAGGACTTGGAAGAGCAGTTGAACGCAATGGACAGTGTCTTGAAAGGAGGATATAAGATGAACATCAACAAAAGTAAAACGAGGATAATGGAATGTAGTTGAGTTAATTCGGGTGATGCTGAGGGAATTAGATTAGGAAATGAGACACTTGAAGTAGTAAAGGAGTTTTGCTATTTGGGGAGCAAAATAACTGATGATGGTCGAAGTAGAGAGGATATAAAATGTAGACTGGCAATGGCAAGGAAAGTGTTTCTAAAGAAGAGGAAATTTGTTAACCTTGAGTATGGTTTTAAGTGTCAGGAAGTCGTTTTTGAAAGTATTTGTATGGAGTGTAGCCATGTGTGGAAGTGAAATATGGACGATAAATAGTTTGGACAAGAAGAGAATAAAAGCATTCGATATGTGGTGCTACAGAAGAATGCTGAAGATTAGATGGGTAGATCACATAACTAATGAGGCGCTATTGAATAGAATTGGGGAGAAGAGGAGTTTGTGGCACAACTTGACTAGAAGAAGGGATCGGTTGGTAGGACATGTTCTGAGGGATCAAGGGATCACAAATTCAGTATTGGAGGGCAGCATGGAGGATAAAAATCATAGAGGGAGACCAAGAGATGAATACACTAAGCAGATCCAGAAGGATGTAGGCTGCAGTACGTACTGGGAGATGAAGCAGCTTGCACAGGATAGAGTAGCATGGAGAGCTACATCAAATCAGTCTCAGGACTGAAGACCACAACAATAACATATGACAGCTTGTATAGATGTAGAGCTGATTACCTCCTCTTTCCATGCTACTCTTCAACAAGGCTAAAAGAAATGTAAACAAATAATAGTGTTTGAATCCCGTTCTGGCATGTAATCTTAATTGTCGCGACATACACTCCTGAGTAAAATATTGTGTGATCACTTGCTTACTAACATGTTGCTCCTCCTTTGGAAAACTATATACAGCACAGTTCTGTGTTTCATCGATTCAATAAGTCCTTGGTAAGTTTCCAGAGAATGTAGCAACAGATGTTGGTTTGGTTTGTTTGGGGGGAAGAGACCAAACAGCGAGGTCATCGGTCTCATCGGATAAGGGAAGGATGGGGAAGGAAGTCGGCCGTGCCCTTTCAAAGGAACCATACCAGCATTTGCCTGGAGCGATTTAGGGAAATCATGGAAAACCTAAATCAGGATAGCCGGACGCGGGATTGAACCGTCGTCCTCCCGAATGCGAGTCCAGTGTGTTACCACTGCGTCACCTCGCTCGGTAGCAACAGATGTCTTTTCGCAGGTCATGCCATGCCTGTAAATTGTGAACCGTGATATGGTGAATGTTTCGAGCAACTGTCCGTCTGAATGACAACTGTAGACCTGGTGTTTGACTGGGAAACTTGTTTCTATTGATCTGTGGTTTGATGCCAAAGATCCTGGGCCCACTGAAAATTATTGGGTCAACATGGAAACACATAGTCGTTGTCTGCTGAAACACTTGATCCACACCGGCATTGTACTCTGTCATTAGATCAGCCGTATACTGCTACCTATCCTGCTTTACATAATCAGCAAGCCTCCAAGCTCCACTTCTGTGAAGAGGTGTGGATGTCTGACATCTTTCCTCCTGCTCCTGCTTTCACTGTCCTTCAGCCGTTTTTCATACATGTTCAGCACAACACACAAGCAGCTAACCAGCTTCACCATTCCATAGATGCTTATTCACCCATCCTATGTTTGTCGAAGCCTCTTATGTTAGTGGATTTTTCCCTTTTTCCACCTGTATTGTTGCTAGAATGATTCACCTTTCATTGATGTTCCAGTTATAAAGTTTTCTTACAGCATCATCTACTCGCAACACAACTAGACAGCATTCAGTCTTGCATTTTGCTGTGGACCTGTTTCGGCTCCATAAGAATTGTGGAATCTCAATATGTATTCATACAGATTTCTAGCGTACATTTTGCTGTGTAACTTTTATTGTAGTGCTGAAATAAACAGCCATTCAGATTTCTAGCATACATTTCGCTGTGTAACTTTTATTATAGTGCTGAAATAAACATAATCACAGCAACTCACCCTCTGTCCTACCTTCACATTTTACCATTTTCTGCTGCTGTTAACATTACTAGATATTCGTCTGACCAAAATCCGTACCTCTTACCATTCACTCATTATTATTATTATTATTGTTATTATTATTATTATTATTATTATTATTATTTTGCCATCAGTCTTCTGACTGTTTTGATGTGGCCCACTGTGAATTCCTATCCTATGCCAACCTCTTCATCTGAGAGCAGCTTTTGTACCCTATGTTCTCAGTTATTTGTAGCAAGTATTCCAATGTCTGTCTGTCTTGTTCAGTTTTTACCCTCTACAGCTCCCTCTACTACAGTGAAAGTTATTTCCTGATGTCTTAACACTTCCTGTCATCCTATCCCTTCTTCTTGTCACTGTTTTCCATATCTTCCTTCCTTGGCAATTCTGTAGAAACCTGGAGCCCCATTTCTTATCTAATCAGTCCACCCAATTTTCGACATCCTTCTATAGCACCAGATCTCGGATGCTTTAATTATCTTCTTTTCCAGTTTTTCTTACAGACTGTGATTCACTTACATATAGTGGTGTGCTCCAAATGTAAATCCTCAGAAATTTCTTCATGAAATGAATGCCGATGTTTGATACTAGTGGGCTTCTTTTGACCATGAATGTCTTCTTTGCCTGTGCTAGTCTGCTTTTTCCATCCTCCTTGCTTCATCCATCGTGTGTTATTTTGCTTCCAAGGTAGGAAAATTCCTTCACTTTGTCTTTCGTGGTCCCCAAATTTGGTGGTAATTTCCCATTGTTCTCATTTCTGCTACCTCTTATTACTTTCATCTTTCTTCGGTTTACTCTTGATTCCATTCAGTATTTCCTGTAATCCCTCCTCGCTTCCACTGAGTACTGCAGTGTCATCAGTGGATCTTATTATTGATATTCTTTCACCCTGAATTTTAATCCCAGTCCTGAACCCTTCTTTTACTTCTGTCGTTGCTTCTTCGATGTAGAGAATGGGCAGTTCCACTGTAAATCAGTGAGAGGAAAAGGAGAGAGTGGGAGAGACACACATAGACAGTGGAAGTGAGTATGAAGGCCTAACTACGAAGACAAACTGTGTAAAAGGATTTGGAATGTTCTGTGTTAAGAGAGTGTGAATATGTTCAAATGCCAAAATTTCTGGTGAGGAAGGCAGAATGAGGATCAAGACAGTTGGTTCCTCACTTTTCTGTAAGAGTTTTTTTTTAAAGAGAATTCTATTCACCTTTTTTGTGCCCTGACAGGAGGATTTTTCCACTGGTACACTCATATGCTTACTCCAACTCTTCATCTTGTGCTTGTGACTTTGGCATGTATGCTTGCACCTCTGTTGTAGGCATTAGTTTATTTGTTGATTCTGATGAGAACAATCCTATCACTGAAATATTCACAGCAACTCACTCTTGTCCTACCTTCGTATTCATAAAGGAATCTACTTGCCATTATACCATTTTCTGCTGCTGTTAACATTACTAGATATTCGTCTGACCAAAATACTTACCTCTTTCCCTTCACTCCCCCCCCCCCCTTTCCCCCCTCCTCGCACTATATTTAGATTGAGCCCTTTATTTCTCTTTTCTGATTTTCTAGCTTTCTAACATGGCCCCTAAACAGTCAGTTCATCAAGCATACTTGATCATAGTTATGTGGTCGCTTGCCAAAATATAGCGCCTGTTGGACACTGACATGAAGCTGTTTACTTGTGAACTGTTTTGTCTTCTATACAGTGGTTTCCATTGCCTTCTGCATTTTCACGCCACTGAGCACTGTTAATTCTTCAGATTTTTGTTCTTTGCTGATGGTGCTGTGGTGTTGGGGAGGGAGTCAAAGTTGAGTGGCTGTAGGAGGATACAAGATGACTTAAACAAAATTTCCAGTTGATGTGATGAATGGCAGCTGGCTCTAAATGTAGAAAAATGTAAGTTAATGTGGATGAGTAGGAAGTAGAAACTGGTAGTGTCCGATACAGCATAAGTAGTGTCCTACTGGACACAGTCATGTAGTTTAAATATCCAGGCCGTGGGTTGCAAAGTGATACGGAAGGGAACAAGCATGTGAGGACTATGGTAGGGAAGGCAAATGGTTGATTTCAATTTATGGGGAGAATTTTAGGAATGTGTGGTTCACCTGTAAAAGAGACTGCATCTAGGACATTGGTACAACATGTTATTGAGTACTGCACGAGTGTTCAGCATCCGCACCAGGTTGGATTGAAGGAAGACATCAAAGCGTTCAGAGGTGGGCTGCTAGATTTGTTACTGGTAGTTTCGAACAACTTCCAAGTATTGCAGAGATGCTTTTGGGACTCAAAGGGGAATCACTGGAGGGAAGAATATTTTTTTCCGGAATATTATTGAGGAAATTTAGACAGCTGGGATTTGAAGCTGATTGATGAATGAATCTACTGCCTACAACATACATTTCACGTAAAGACCACAAAGATAAGCTACGAGAAATTAGGGCTCATATGGAGGCATATATATAGTCATTTTTCCCCTCACTCTAGCTGTGAGTGGAACAGGAAAGGAAATGACTAGTAGTGCAGTATCCTCCTTCACGCACTGTATGGTGGTGTGCAGAGCATTGTGTAGATGTAGATAGCTTTTATTGTAAAAGTGATGACACTTTTTATAGGAGCAAATACCTCTCTAAAAGATTGCCTGCAGTAGGCTGAATGTAATTAGTTGCTGCTTCACATACTATCAATGTAAGCTCACCAGACAAAAAATTATTCGCTCCCAGTGTGGGTGTGCTGATGTCATCACTTTGTGTGCTATTCCGACATCTCCCACAGATTTTCTGTGTAGTTAAAGTCATATTATTTTGCAGGTGAGTCAAAATGTAATAGGGTGGAGAAGTGTTCAGAAAACCAGTCACATATTCATCCGGCATGATGAACTTTGCTGTTGTTGTCTCAGAAAGTAGGTGCGAGTGATGGCTTCGTGCACAGTGACTGACTCCAAATGTTCATTGCATACATTTCCCATCCCATTGTTCTCTCACTGACAGGTTAGAATGGACCTTCATTCGTTGCTTGCAACAATACCTGTTGGGATGGGTAGCAACTTTGATTCACAACCGTGCAGCTCATCTCTGGTCCCTTGGTCAGGATCTTTTTGCATCCACATTTCTGATGTGTTTCGTGGCCACGTGTGTTACACCACAGCCAAACACAACTGCCCCTTTTTGCAACTCTGTCACATCCTTACATTTTCCCGTGTTTATATAAATGTCCACTCAAAACATAAATGGCTCACGATTGCTACTGATGCTCAGTAGAGGTGGTGTGTGCATGGTTGAACACATGACTTGATTGCTGTGCCATCTGTAAAGGCTTAACGATTCGTCTGTGTGTCTGCACTGGGGTGACCAATTTATTGTTCAGTGAGCTTATTTATGACATGTTGCTTATGGGAAAGAGTGACTTGTGATTCTGTGAGAGTTATTTGAATGTATATTTTTATTAACTTCTTTTCAGATGACAGTATGAATGTATTATATGCAGAAGGTCGTGGTGATGTCTTCAGATCCATGATAAACTGGATCGAATCAGATGATGAAGATCTGCAGATAACAGGTGTCCTTGCCATGGGGAACTTTGCACGAACAGGTATGCGTGCCTTTTGTTGTCCATGTATGCACAGTTTTGTATAATTTAAATTTATTTATTCACTGCACTGTCCACTGTTGCAGTAAATTTGATTGAATTTGGCAGGTGGCACTATAGGTGAAAGTCAGTGCTGTAGGTCAGAAGTCAAAGTAGTCCAGTACTCGGAAAATGATCATAGGAGAGTAGATACGGGGAAACTTGCTTCACTATCCTCGGTGAGGTCTTGGTAGAAGTGGTTTGCCATTACTTTCCTCTGACATTTTATGAAGTGTTAAGTGTGTGTCTGTGTCGTGAGTGACTGTGATGAGAGCTTGTACAGTGTAGTGTTAGATTTATGATGATGCTATGGATGTAGGGAATACAGAGCCCGAAGCCCAGTACCGGCACAATTTGCTCCTCACAAATGTGCTGAGAGAGCCCTGTCTGGTTGACAGGTCACCATTGACAATGTTCTGTGCCCTCACTTCGTTATACACTGTGGAGAGGTTTTGAATTTAATCCAGCACATTGTCACAGTGAGTAGTGATCATGAACTTTATGCCACAGCCTCTCCTTCTGTTCATCCACCACCAGGATTAAAACATTCTTACCTCTGAGTAAAGTGCCACTATATAGGCATTTGTTAATAATCTTTGTTATGGAGGCAGGTTGCTCCTATAGGAATATGTTATGGTACTTTATTTTTATTGTGCCTCTGTGGTAAATCTATTGTAATTACATAATATTCTGACTGTCTGACTGTTCTCATTGTCCTTTTAAATATAGATTGTATTGGTGAAAGCTTTCAAATCTTCAGCCAGGTGCCACTGTTGAGAAACCACAATATTTTGATGATAGTCATACTGACAAGTAATTTCCCTGAAGCCATAAACCGCTTACGTTTACGAAATTCTTTTATTGATTTTTTCCAGTCTCGAATTGCATAGTGGTTTTGACTTGTTAGATATCACCACCAAATGATTTGAATCAAAGAACAATTGAACAGGCCACAAGAGATACTCACAATGTAATCATTGGTCTATTTAATTGTTCTTTGATTCATATCATTTGATAGCAACTATCTAACAAGTCAAACCAATTGTGTGATCCACGTCTTAAGCAGAATGCAAAATATGAAGCTGTTTTCACACAGGACGTGTTACTTATTATGAAGTAGCCCAAATGTGGTTTTCATCGTGGTTGGGGCACATTTTAGAAATGAGTTGGTGCATCACATGCAACTTCCTACTCATCATAGTTTACAATTGCAGCATTCTCCAGTGGTTGTTGTTGGCTGTACCTGGCTCTCAAATCACACAGTTTGTTTACAAAACTGAATGGGCATATAATTCCTACATCAGCTCCATTAAAATGGACATATACTCTCTTGTTCACATGTTAGACCTGTTATGCTGTCTGTGGTACGCATAAATTAAAACTTTAAACAATGGAAAATCCAGGATGGAATGATTACAGTATTGTATAATGAAAAGGATAGATTGCTAGTCACCATATAGTAGAGATATTGAGATGCAGACAGGTATAACAAAAATACTGTTAGACTAGTAAGCTTCCAGCCAAAAAACCTTCTTAGGGTGTAGAAAAATTTCTGCTTCCAGTCACAATAAAAGATTATCTATTCGTCATACGACCAGTTTCAGGCTTGTACCTGTCCTCAGCTATGTACATGTTTATATTGCTGGAGATCACTGTAAAAAAAAAAAATAATTATTTGCTGGCGACTAAACAGATCCAAGTGGAACAATTGTAAGTGGCAAGGCAGCATTTGTCGAAAATATATCTGTATTTACGTGAAGGTGAAGCATCATTATTGTAATTACGCTTTCGTGCCAGTTTTTCCACTTAGTTGGACTTTTTGTTATCATTTTCACATTCATATTTCAGTTTTATAAAGTTTAACTGCATATCTCACTATTGCGATGTGCACTCATGAAATACACTGTGTTTACATACAAACATGTAGGCTACAGTCAAAGAACTTAGACGTAGGAGGTGTATGAGCAACGTCTTGGTGGTGGTGGTGGTGGTGGTGGTGGTGGTGGTGGTGGTGGTCTTCAGTCCAGAGACTGGTTTGATGCAGCTCTCCATACTACTCTATCCTGTGGAAGCTTCATCTCCAAGTACCTACTACAACATACGTCCTTCTGAATCTGCTTAGTGTATTCATCTCTTGATCTCCCTCTGACTTTTACCCTCCACACTGCCCTCCAGTACTAAATTAGTGATCCTTTGATACCTCAGAACATGTCCTACCAGCCAATCCCTTCTTCTAGTCAAGTTGTGACACAAATTTCTCTTCTCCCCAATTCTGTTCAGTACCTCCTCATTAGTTATGTGATCTTCCCATCTGATCTTCAGCGTTCTTTTGTAGCACCTCGTTTCTAAACCTTCTATTCTCTTCTTGTTTAAGCTATTTATCATCCATGTTTCACTTCCATACATGCTTACACTCCATACAAATAGTTTCAGAAGACTTCGTGACCCTCAAATCTATACTCGATGTTAACAAACTTCTCTTCTTCAGACATGCTTTGCTTGCCATTGCAAGTCTACATTTTATATCCTTTCTCCTTCGACCATCATCAGTTATTTTGCTCCTCAAATAGCAAAACTCATCTACTACTTTAAGTGTCTCATTTCCTGACCTGATTCCCTCAGCATCGCCTGATTTAATTTGACTCCATACCATTCTCCTCATTTTGCTTTTGTTGACGTTCATCTTGTATCCCTTTTGAGACGAAGCAGTTGTTAGCAGATCATTTGTACAGTGAATTGGCATCATTTAGTTCCAGTAAGATGGATGCAGAGGAATTACGGGCAAAGTTTATGCAGATTGTAAATTGTGGTTTGGAGAATTATGTGCGTAGTAAGTGGATTAAGGACGGAAAAGACCCACCGTTGTTTAATAACAAGATTCGGAAAATTCTGAGGAAGCAGGGGCTGTTGCACTCTCAGTTCAAACGAGAATGCACAAATGATGACAAGCAAAGGTTAGTGGAAATTGGTGTGTCTGTGAAACGATCTGTGTGTGAAGCACAACTAGTACCACTCTCATACCTTAGCAAAAGATCTGGCAGAGTATCTTAGAAAATTGTAGTCCCATGTGAAATTGCTAAGTGAGTCCAAGACTTCCATTCAATCACTTGTTCATCAGTCTGATGTGGCAGCTGAAGATAGCAAAATGATAGCCAAAGTTTTAAATTTCACATTCAAGGAATCATTCATGCACGAGTATTGTACAAACATACTGTCGTTTGACCATAAAACAGACTCCCGTAGGGACGACATAGTAATAAGCATCTCTGGCATAGAGAAACATATGAAGGAGTTGACAACAAATAAGTTACCAGGTCTGAATGGAATCCCAATTCGGTTTTTCAAAGAGCACTCTATGGCATTGGCCCCCATTTATCACAAATCTCTCAGCCAGTGCAAAGTGCTGGAGAAATGTGCAGGTGATTCGTCTGTATAAGATGGGCGAAAGAACAGACCCACAAAATTACAGACTAACATCCATAACATCGGTTTGCTGCAGAATCCTTGAACATATTTTCAGTTTGAATGTAACAACTTTTTTTGAGGTGAAGAAGCCTATGTCCACGAATCATTGTGATTTTAGAAAGGATCGCTTGTGGCTGTCTTCTCACATGGTGTAATGTGGAACTGTGGATGGAGGGCAACTGGCAGATTGCATATTTGCAGATATCCAGAAAGCGTTTGACATGATGCCCCACTGCAGGCTGTTAAAGAAGATGTGAGCTCAAAGACTTAATTGATAGAACCCAGTATATTTTCCTCAATGTTGAGTGTTAGTCAGAGGCAAGGGTATCGTTAGGAGTGCCCCAGGAAAGTGTGATAGGACTGATGTTATTCTCTATATACCTAAATGTTTTTTTCAGACAGGGTGGGCAGCAGTCTACAGTTATTTGCTGATGCTGCTGTGGTGTACAGTAAGGTGTCAAGTTGAGTGACTGTAGGAGGATACAAAATGACTTTGACAAAATTTCTAGTTGGTGTGGTGAATGGCAGCTAGAGCTAAATGTAGAAAACGTAAGTTAATGTGGATGAGTAGGAAAACAAGCCCTTAATGTTTGGAGGCAGCATTTTTCGCGTCCTGCTTGACACAGTCACATCATTTAAATATCTGGGTGCAACATTGCAAAGCAATATGAAACAGAACAAGCATGTGATAATTGTGGTAGGAAAGGCAAATGGTTGACTTCAGTTTATTGAGAGAATTCTAGGAAAGTGTGGTTCATTTGTAAAGGAGACCACAAATAGGACACTAGTGTGACATATTCTTGAGTGTTCATGATCCATACCAGGAAGGCATCAAAGCAATTCAGAGTTGGGCTGCTAGATTTGTTACTGATAAATTCGAATAACATGCAGATCTTACGGAGATGCTTCAGGAACTCGAGTGGGAACCTCTGGAGGAAAGGCGACATTCTTTTTGCGGAAAATTTTGAGAAAATGTGGAAAACTGGCATTTGAAGCTGATTGCAGAATGGTTCTGTTCCTGCAACATACATTGCCTCTAGGGACCACAAAGATAAGACACGAGAAATTATGACTCGTATGGAAGCGTATAGACCGTTGTTTTTCCCTTGTTCTATTTGTGAGTGGAACTGGAAAGCAAATGACTATTAGTGGTATGAGGTATCCTCCACCATCCGCTGTAAGGTGGACTGCGAAATATCAATGATGTAAATATAAAATCTATTCCCTGTCTTAGCGTCTGCATAGAATTATGGGATGGTGTTGCTATGAAAAAGAGCAAAAATATAATACATGGAGTAGGCTCTAGAGAATCTTTTTGTGAAGTGTTCATACAGCACAAATGTGTACTCAATCTACTCCTTGTACTTCAATCAGTTAATTACATTCTTTGTCTGCCAGAAAACTAAAGTAAGTAAATGTTGTGATATACATGACCACAACACCAGATCCAAATGCACCTACTCTAGACAAAGAACAAAAAGATGATGGACTGAAACCTGTACAGGAATGGGCTGATATGGCATAAAAAGGTGCAAGATTCCCTGAAAATTAGTAACCATATGCTTTTCACATCAAAACTATTTTTTGTAAGTTAAACATATGTTGTTTCAAGTGTCTTTATAAATAAATAAAATGATTTTATAATAATTAGGATTTATGGTACATGGTAAACTAATGATCACTGTAATACTAATGTGTGTAAAGAATTTACTGAATTTTGATTGCTATGTTTGATTGTTATAATTATTACATATAACAACTAGGATCCCCATGTATCATGTTTGCAAAAAGTAATCATATTCATGAAGCCATGCAAGATATGTAACTAAATAAATAATAAGTTAAGTTGCAGACAGGCACAACTAAAAGACACTTACACATTAGCTTTTGACCACACCCTGGTACACACACACACACACACACACACACACACACACACACACACCTCTTTTAGCTCAGACTGGAATTCAACTGTCACATAGAACAGAAGCAGAAATCTTGTAGGGGAGGGATGGGGATGGGGAAGGGATAGCTGTGCACGGGTGGGGTAAGAGCTGTCCGGCAATGTGTGCAGGGACTACCATATCTAAGCCACACATTTTTTCCAGTTTTTGGGATCCATGAAACTGCCTGTGGCTTACAGTTGAGTGAAAAGCAAATGAAAGTTCTGAAAAATGGCACTAGAAGCTACTGTAACCAACTTTTGTCATCGATTAGAAGCAGAACCACACAGGCATGCTTTGCAGGTGCAGAGATAAATACTGACGTCAAAACTTCTGCGCTAGTAAAAATAAAGACTAGTCTTCTAGCTAGCCCCTCCCTCCTCCCCTCCCTTTCAGTACTTCTCTTCTTCGAAAGTAACAACCTTCAAAATATTTGTATCAACAAAATTAAATTTCTTTACATAAATACCCATAGTGCCTAAGATTTCAGGATTCTTGTAAAAGTTGGTAAGCTGTGGCTCATTCTGATTTTATGTATTATTTCGTCAAATTTTGTGAAGTGCTGATGTTAGTAAATTGTTATGAAGTGCTTTCATTATAATGCTAAATTTAAGAAGGAAGTTTTTTATTATTGTTTATATTCCAGCCTGGAGTTTCCATTGTTTAAATAAATAAATGTCTTACTCCTACCTTTTGTCTTAGACAAACATTGCATCCAGATGGTTGAAGCTGGTGTTAGCAAGAAGCTCCTGGCTCTACTGAAAAGAAACAATACTCCTGATGGTGATATCAGACTGCAGCATGCACTTCTCAGTGCACTCAGGTAAAGCTTTGTTTATTTATTACTGAAACGAAATAATACTAAATGCCCTTTTGTGGATTTGTGGCTACAAGTAAAAATAATTGCAAATGTTTCTTCCAATGGTGTGTCATTTCATTTCTTTTAGTAATCGAAATATATTTCAAGGAATATACAGAAATATATCTAAAAACAAAGATGATGTGACTTACCGAACGAAAGCGCTGGCAGGTCGATAGACACACAAACAAACACAAACACACACACAAAATTCAAGCTTTCGCAACAAACTGTTGCCTCATCAGGAAAGAGGGAAGGAGAGGGAAATACGGAAGGATATGGGTTTTAGGGGAGAGGGTAAGAAGTCATTCCAATCCCGGGAGCGGAAAGACTTACCTTAGGGGGAAAAAAGGACGGGTATACACTCGCGCACACACACATATCCATCCACACATATACAGACTGTGTCTGTATATACAGACTGTGTCTGTATATGTGTGGATGGATATGTGTGTGTGCGCGAGTGTATACCCGTCCTTTTTTCCCCCTAAGGTAAGTCTTTCCGCTCCCGGGATTGGAATGACTTCTTACCCTCTCCCCTAAAACCCATATCCTTTCGTCTTTCCCTCTCCTTCCCTCTTTCCTGATGAGGCAACAGTTTGTTGCGAAAGCTTGAATTTTGTGTGTGTGTTTGTGTTTGTTTGTGTGTCTATCGACCTGCCAGCGCTTTCGTTCGGTAAGTCACATCATCTTTGTTTTTAGATATATTTTTCCCATGTGGAATGTTTCCCTCTATTATATTAATATACAGAAATACTTTGTCGTGAATGTAAATTACCACTTAGTAAAATAAGTCGGAGCCAACCACTCACCTATAATGAATTAATGTTCAGTGCACAGAAACACATAACAGAAAACAGCATTCACATTAGTTTCCTAGCACTAGCTCTTTTTATAGCAACAGTACACACTTTCACATACACACACACACACACACAGATACCCAAACACACACTACTGTGGCCATGACAAGATGTCTTGCCGGTGCAGCCTTTCCCTTATTTAATGTATTGCTTTATCTGTTATTTTCCATTATTATTATAATTTACCACTGTGTTAAATAAACTTCATACTTCCCTTGCAGCAGTAGCCAAGTGGTGAATTCTTATGTTGCAGGAACTTGGTGATTCCAGCCCAGAATAAAGCAGCAGTGCTGTCTGATGGTCTTGTTGACGCTGTGATACCTATGCTTGAGATCCCAACGTTCCCTGTTGTTTTCAAACTGTTGGGTACTTTACGAATGGTTGTCGACGGTCAAGGTTAGTGTCGGTCTGTCTGTGCAGTTGTTGGGTAAGAAGTAAATTCTGTGTTAGTGGATGTGTGGTATTATGTAAAAAAAATGGACAATAAAGAAAAGGTAGTAATGAGGTAGGTTGGCAAACAGCAAATTTAACAGGATTAAAGATAACAGCAGCATTTTTTTAGAACACTTTTAACAGTTGAAATCTTGAGGCTTAGAATAACACACAGATCGTCTGTAACCGGAGGGTGAGGATGTTAAAAAAATGGAAATGAGTTATGTGATCTAGTCAAAGCCACATTTTTCTTTAATGTCTCTTCAGTTTTGGTTTATTATCCCAATTCTTTTACTGCATCACAGATTTCTCTATTGTATTTTCCTTGTAAATCTGGAAGAAAGGGTGTGTGGTTTTGGAGATCTTAAGTACTCTATTTCAAGCCTATGAGCCCTAGCACACTCAGTAATTTTTTGTAGTTATTATAGGTTTCAGTTCTCCCTCTTATATACAACTGATTATGTCATTAATTTACAAAAGTTCTTTTCAAAAAGAAATCTGGCTGTGTCTTGCATTCTTGGAGCCACTCAGCTGAATTTAAACACTTCAAGACGTTGAATAGGTACTACCCAATGATGCACTTACCTTTTCTGTTGAAAAACTGAAGTCTGTTGCTTTTCATGGGCACATATGTGCTAGAATCCATTTTGTTTCTGGGGTAGCTATAGTGTTTTGAATACTCTTGCAAAATTTTAGATGAAGGCAAGTTTAATTATTTTGCTTAAATTTATTTATTCATGTCAGAAGCAGTTACGATGTATAAAATAATGTACAAGGGTGTAATCCATCCCACAATACTGGTAAGCCTTGCACACCATAGTTCAATTTGGCGTTGCTGTGGTGCCCCAATTAGAACCTCAGCAGAGCTGTGGAAGCTCTTTCTGGATTTTAGTCGTGGGTTTGTTGGTTGATAACCATATAGGGGGGTGAGCTTCAGAAGTTTCTGATTTTTTTCTTCTCACTTTTTGCTGCTACCTCTCGGTGTATGTCGAGGGGTGCAATTCCCACGAGGCTGTACAGTTTATCCAGAGGAGTAGACTTCAGGCATCCAGTGAAGATACAACAAGTGTCATTAAGAGTGACATCTACTGTTTTGGCATGGCAAGAATTGAACCACACTGGGCTTGCATGTTCTCTGGCAGAGTAACACAGTGCAAGGGAAGAGGTTCTCATAGTATTGGCGTGTGATCCCCATGTTGTGCCTGTTAGCTTTCTGATGATATTGTTCCTGGATGCCACTTTTTGCTTGGCATTTAGGCAGTGCCTCCTATATGTTAATGCACTGTCAATGGTGACCCCTAGGTATTTGGGATTGTACAGTGTTCTAGTGATGTTTCTTCCCAGGTGATTTTGAGGGCTGTAGCTGCCTGCCGGTTTTTAAGATGGAAAGTGCAAGTCTGTGTTTTTCCAGGATTTGGTCTCAACTGGTTTTCCCTGTTGTAAGCTGACAGTTCTCTCAATGCTTAGGACAGATTCTCTTAAACAGTTTCAAAGCAACGGGCTTGGGCGGTGATAGCACAATCGTCTGCATAGATGAAGCTCTGTGTTTCTTTAGGTAGTGGTTGATCATTTGTGTAGATGTTAAACAAAGCTGGAGCAAGCACACTTCCCTGTGGTAATCTGTATTTCTGTGATCTCCATCTGCTTCTTTTGCCCTGGAATTCAACAGAGATTCCTTATAAAACAGGTTAGCTGGTAGTCTCTAGTGGCATTGTACAACTTCATAAGAAGTCTTCTATGATTAACTGTGTCATAAGCTGCTGTTAGATCTATAAATACAGCTCCTGTGATCTCTTTCCTTTCAAAACCATCTTCGATGTGCTGTGTTAGTTTCAACACTTGAGATGTGCAGCTCTTTCTCTGTCTGAATCCAGCCTGCTGTGGAATGTATGTTGTCTCTATTTAACATTTTTAAATGTTCGGGTAATAAGTTGCTGTCTCTTTATCTAAGACTAGATGATCAATGCAGCTAGCCGCTATCTCTGTGTAATGTTTTGTCCGTATAGGCGTGTATCTGTTGTCTTTAAGATCCCTTCACCTTCACACGTAAGTCTATACAGTAAAGTAAGGCCCTCCCAGTTCTTGGCTGATCCGTGATAAGACAGGCAAAAAATTAGACTAATGGAGTATTATTAGTATTATCTCTACTTTCATTCGCTCTCTCTTTCTCTCCTTTATCTATGGCTAGTTTTTAATATAAGGCACAGCTGAAACTTCCCCACTAATTACAGGGCCAACGTGATCAACAAATGATTCAGAAAAATCTCATTCGTTCATTCACTCCAGAACAAAAAAGTCACAAACCTTATTTATGTAGGAAATCGTGTATTAAATCCATCTCCATTACATGTCCAGATCTCCGGTGATTCCACACCTTAATTATTTCCCTTTTAGAATCTCTTTCTCTTCAAAACAAACCGCTAGCGGCACAAATGTTAATTGGCTCGCTTTAGCGAGAAGAAAAGCAGAATATGTATCTCTCAGAAACACGTCAATCCCTCAACAGATACTCCAGAAGCTGTCCTAGTTACCACTCTAACAACCATGGAGAATGCATATATGCATCTCTGTTATTTCAAAGAATAAACACACTAGGAAATACTTTGGCGTCGACGAGCTGTCACCGCATATATTACGAGAAAATCAGATCAGATAACTTGTCAAAAGTGAATGAATGTGGATGGTTTGATTGAAAATGATTAATAGGTGCGTGATAGAGGGTATTTGCTGTGGGGACATTACATCTAGCTTCTCAGTTAGTCGGTGTAGGATGAGTCTTTCAAGAAGTTTATACAGATGGCATAGGAGAGATATAGGACGGTAGCTTTTAGGATCATTTTGGTCCTTGGCTGGCTTGCAGATAGCTATAACTTTGGCTTTCCTCCAAAGTTTAGGAATCTTGCAGGATTGGACACAGTTGTTCATTAGGTCTCTCAGCCATACTTTTGTTATCGGCCCAAAGTTCTGTATCTGCTCAACTCTTATATCATCAAGGCCTGCTGCTTTCCCATTTTTGCATTTACTCAGAGTGAGATCCACCTCAGCCTGGGTAAATGGTTGAAGCAGAGTATCGGTTTCTTGGTCAGGTCGTATCTCACTTGTCTTCTTACCAGGCCTGGTTGAATAAGGTGGTTTCCCATTTTGTATGAGCTGGTGTGCAATTTGATCAGCTCGGCTTGGACATTTGCATGCATAATCGCTTGTGAAGGGTCATTATTCAAGCGTTTCAGAAGCCTCCAGGCCTCGTGACTACTTCTACTTGTATTACAGTCTTCCATCAGTTTCTCCCACTGTGTTGTCTTTGCCTCGGAGATTGAGGAGAGGACAGATCTAGCTGTTTGGGAGGTTTCCTCACTGAATGGGTTTTCATTGTATTGGGTATAATACTCCTTGAGCAATGTAGCTGTTTCTGAAGTTACGTCCTGCAGGTAGTTTGTCTTGCAGCCTTTGGGGTACATGCTCATGAGCATTATTTAACAAGCTCAACAAAGTGTTCATACTCTTCAGGCACAGGCTTAATTGTATGAACTTTATTGTCCAGCGTTTTAGAAAATTTCAGCCAATCTGCCTTCTTGAAGTTATGCCTTCATCTAAAACCAATTTCTGGGGGTCTTATGATGGAAGAAGTTGGCACATTATTGCTCTATGTTGTGTGTTAGGTATGGCATGACACACTGATTTGTGGCACTGTTGCACTGCATTTTCACTCACACATAAGAGGTCAGGGTTGTACCCTCATTGCCACCTTCCACTGTCAAAGGATGGAGGTAGTTTACTATCATGAATGAGGGAGAGGGAGTTAGTTTAAGCCCAAGATATAATGGCTTCACCATCTTCATCTTCTTAAGTGTATCCCCAAGCATGGCTGTGGCTATTAAAATCCCCTATTACCACAGATATTTTCTGCGAATCAAAGTTTTTAGGAGGAACAAAGGAGAATTTTTCGGAAGGAGGCTTGTCCACTGACGTGATCACACAGTTGCCGAGTTCCTAGGTGGTGATCTCATTGTTATTGTCATGTGTATAATAGGCACTCAAGACTTGGATTTCTGGCTTGACGAAAATAGCACTGCCATATTTAGCATGAGGTATTTCTGCAGCTAGCTGCAAACTGGGTATTTTCTGTCATCTTTGCTGGGTATCTGTGAGTTCCTTGTATGCACAGTACATCACACTTCTGTTCATGGAACAGTTCTTGAAATAGCTGTTGCTTAGGTTGTGACATGCCTTCAATATTTACTGAAATAACTGTCAGAACAGGTTCTAAAAAGAACCGTTTATTTAAACGTATCTTGTTTGAACTCGTAAGTGCTTGCATAAATTGATAAGTTATACTTCTGATAAAGGACTTAGTCCGATAGCTATTAATACCTGGCAATCTTCTTTGAGTTTGCCCGTCTGCCACACAATTCCTCCCTTTCATATTGTTAAAAGTTTGTCTACTTAATGTAGTGTTTGATAATAAGATGCCCAAAATTGCATGAGTTCTCACAAACTGTCAGATTGATTGTACTCGGACATGCCAGATATAAACAATGACAATGAGATAACAACTATAGCAAAACACAGCTGAAATGGACAAAGAATTATTGCCTTTTAGTGACTACTTAATTCTACTCAGTCTAAATTTTTTATTACTAACAAGTTTGTGCCTTTGTAATCCCATATTTACATATTAAGTCTTGTGCAGAGGTATCATATACTTCTACTGTCTGTGTTTTAAATGCCCTGCAGTTCATTGCTTTCATATTTTTTCTTTCTGCTTGAAGAAGAAGAAGAAGAAGAAGAAGAAGAAGAAGAAGAAGAAAGCAACAGAATTGTATTGCTCTATTCTGAAATGAGGATCAAAGACAAGTGCTTGGCTGAAAATATTTTCAGTATATTAAAAATATTAATTTTGAAAAGAAAAAAGAAAGGGAGATAGAGCTCAAGGTTGGATTGGACGAAACTGGCGAGGACTATGTAACATGTTGAAAAGCTCAGCAACTGTGGAAATGTAAAGTTACATCTCTTTGATGTTGAATAAAAATTGTCTCTGTTGCTGAGTAGATGTATTACTCCATAATAGCTGTAGGAGCAGGTATTGTTTATGTGATGAGGAAATGAATCCTGCCCCACAT
The DNA here is from genome assembly GCF_023898315.1 of Schistocerca nitens. Classification (NCBI taxonomy): domain Eukaryota; kingdom Metazoa; phylum Arthropoda; class Insecta; order Orthoptera; family Acrididae; genus Schistocerca; species Schistocerca nitens. The sequence goes on along the minus strand of NC_064622.1, from coordinate 485,080,610 downwards.
GTATCTACTTAATTTTTCAAACACAATTTAATCATATTACCTACCTGTACAAAGGGTGTCTGAAAGTAATGTCCCACATTTTTTACTCATTTGACAACAATGTTGCAAATGCAAAATGTTAGGTACAAATTCTTTGAAGTTCTCAGAGTGCGTGCAAAATTTCTGTTCCTGCTGACAGATAGTGCAGTTCTGGCAATGTTGCAAAGTGGTGTCCATAAGTGATGTACATTACAAGCAGTGTGTAGACATTGAATTCCTTGCTGTGGAGAAAGACACTGTAGTACAGTTGGTCGATGGACACAGAGCTTGAGGCCAACAGAGGGTGGTCTGGTGGACCTTTATGATTTGCAGCAAGCAGGGAGATCCTGCACGGCTATTACACCTGACATGCTGCAGTGTACTTAAGGTCTCATTTGCAACAGCTGATGTGTTAAGACGTGGTGGTGGTGGTGGTGGTGTTGCTCCTGCTTCTGCTGTCAGTTGCCAAAGGAACTGTGAGTGCGATTATCTGCATTCTCAGGTACTCGGCAATGTGTTTTGCGATGGAACACAAATTTGACAGAAAAGAACCATTTGTTGTTGCAAGTTCTGAAGCTGAGGAGAAGCCTTCTTATCCCGGTTTGTGACAGGTGATGGAACTTGGATTCACCATTTTGAGCCCAAAACAAGAAGACAGGTGTTTGAATGGCATCATCCTCGCTCTTCACAGGAGAAAAAAAATCAAAGTGAGTGCTTCTGCTGATGGCATCACGATGACTGTGTTTTAAGACTTTGAGGGTGTGGTACTCATTGATGCAATGCCAAGGAGCAGTAACATTAATTCGGAGGCACATGTGAATGCATTAACCACACTCGAGAAGCGTTTCCAGCAACTTCCGCACCATAACGATCCAGGATATGCTTTGATTCGACACAATAATGCTAGACTTTCTGAACACATTGTGAAGCAAGATTGGACAGTGTTACCCTATCCATCCTACAGCCTTGACATAGCTCATTCTGGAATCCCCTTGTCTGGGCCATTTTGAGGATGATGGCAAAGTGATTCACACAGTTAGGAATGTCTTCATGAGCAGAACAAGAACTGGAACTGAAAGACCATAAAGACCTTTGTGTCTCTGTGGAAGGAGATTACATGGAAAAATCGTGTGTGTGGATGAAACATCATTCTTTTATGTATGTAATTTTCATTGTGTGAAATAAGTAACTGCCAAAGGAAAAAGAAGGTAGGGTATTATTTTCTGGGCAATCCTTGCAATAAAATGGTGTTATGTCCTTGGTTAAGGACCACCCTCCTGAAATTCTGAGCTCTTCAGTTGTTTCTGGAAGTTCCTGCAGCATATGTTTCAAGATCTTGCAAATGGTTAATGACTTTTATATTAATTTATGGTTACTCATACTACTTAGATTTTCAGTTTTTGTTTTTCTTCTCAAAAAGAGTATGAATAGATGCTTAGATGCTCATCGAAACACCGCAGTATCTCAACACTGCCACCTGGCTGGAAACTCAAAATCTTTACATAAATTTACAGAGTATCCATGAAATATTTGTACTAATACATGCAAAGAGTATTTTCTAATATTCATTTCCTGCCTGTATGCAGAGAGTAGTGAATGCTTCTCTTCACTTTGGTGCGTACTGTTAAGTTAGTTAGTTAGTTACATATTCTGTCACCCTAATTGTGTGCACACACACACACACACACACACACACACACACACACACACACACACACACAAAAGTTTATGTTTCAGTTTGATTTTACTGATGGTGATCAAAGTCACTAATCTGCCGTATCAAAATTAAATCTCAATCTATCATGTAATGCTAGGTTGCACTCACTGCACTGAATTTACATAATTTAATTTGAGCAATATTTATGAAAAATGTTTTCTTACATGACTGATGAAATTTTTTGGAACAGTGTATCAGGCTTCAAATTTCCTTTGCAGTAGCAGCAGCTTGTGAACTGGGTGGACAACCGGAGCTCGTTCGGAGACTGGTTTCTTGGTGTGCAACAGAGGACCACCCTGGTGTTCAGGGTGAAGCCAACAGGCTTCTTGCTTGGCTAATTAAAAATAGCAGGTAAGTAAATCGCTTGTGGAGATACCACAGCACTTTATGCTAGGGAGCAACAAAAACAATAACTGCAGGGGAGACCTCTGTTGTCAGAAATCTCAAGTCTTACGGCGTGTTCGTGCACATGTTGAGCCAAACTTTGACAGTGAACAGTAATGCACAAAATGCTGTCTGATATAAGGATAGGCTGTGCATAATGAATCACAAAGTGTTCACTGGAAAAAAACATTTTAATCAAAATTGGCTAATAGCACATTGCAGTAAAGATTTTACATCTAGAAATGGACAGTGACTTCTTTTAAAGCATTTGTTATGATTGTGGAACAACACATGAAGAAAATGTCTGAAAATATTGCAATGAAAAAGTGGCCAAAACTCCATTCTTGAGTCTTTCCAAGTTTAATGTATTGCTGTTTGAATTTCTACTTATAAAGTAATTTCATTGTTGATTATGTGAGCATTTAAGAATTCAATAGCACTGCTTGTTTGTCATAGCCTTGGTACAAATCATAAAATAATGAGTCGTCTGCTGTGCTATCTGCAACTGAAGTCGACAAATGTGTGTGTGTAGATGCCCAACAGCTGTTCGGTTGTGTAGCGATAATGTGTTGGGGGAAGGGACGAAAGGGGAAATATCTGTAAAGCAAGAGAAGAGAGGGAGTAGCGTTCGCAAATTTGGGGAAAAAGAAGAAATCAGAAACATAACATTTGCTGTAGTTTATTGTTTTTAACAGTTCTGTTCATGAAGATCTGAGCGTATCTGGCAGTTCAGCGTCTGAGCAGTCATTAGAAGCAACGACAGTGTCTTCTACAAAATTTTCTCTGATCCCTTCGTTTAGCATGGCTTACACACTTAACCCAGTCTTCAATATGTACACTATCAATGAGACATTGAAGTAAATTCTGCATGTCTATAATTCTGGCCATGCAGTTTCTGAATGTGACTCTCTTGCATTTCACTTAGTCTCATATATATTGTCTATTAGTTTTTACTGGCAGAGGTAGAGGGGAGGCTTTACAACATGATGGCCCATTTCTGCTGCTATGCAATTAAATTCGAACTAGTTATAAGGATGCTTACTGTGCCTGACTTCTTCCTATGTCACTACTTTTGTACAGCAGGCCCAAATTACAGTAGCATTTTAAGAAATTTTAGTAAATTAAGTTATTCTTCTTTCTAGCCACTGCACAATTTCTTTCTTCTGTGTATTGTAATTAGAAGCTCTCTCCTTCATCATTTTTAAAAAAAAGAAAGAAAAATGATAATGTGCGTTATCTGTGACCCTTCTCTAAACCATATTAAGCACATCATTATTCATCTGCTCATGATAATAATTAAATTTGTTGGGTGTAAATATTAGCTTTGCATATTTTGATGACCCTACAGGATAATAGTAAGCAAACATTACCGTACAGCAAACACACAAGCAGCTGATTGATTGCAACAAAGCGGTACCCACATCTGACAGCAGCATGTATGAAGCACATTTTTGTCAAGTAAAGCATCCGTATACAGAAATGACAATGTGGCAACAGTGTGCACTCCGTTGTGGATCTAGCTGGACTGAGTGAAAGTCTTATTATTGGCAGCTATAGTAGAAGGAAAAGTGAGGGGTTGAGAGGACTGACATTCCTCTCTCAGCGATCATTTACCCCATTCTCTAGTTTGTGTTCGATGAGAGTGTAAATGCATAAATTAATCACGTATTTTTAAAAGGGCATCAATCCGTAATTTGGCGTTTGCTACTGCTTCAGATATTACATTTGTAACTGCACAAACTGATATTAAAAATGAGTTACCAATCCCTCAGTGAAGATTCTACAGGATTTTGAAAAACAATGTTATTTTTGTAGAGGCATTAGTGACTTGTGCCCTTTTAAAAGCAAAGAGGCATAAGTTGTAACTCATGCCCCCTTTGAAAATAATGCGTAGGTAGATGCACTGATGATTCTGCATTCCATTTAATATTTTCTACTTTCTAGATAGTGTTACCAGTAGTGTCCTCAAGAAAAATAATATGCTGCAACTGTTGTACAGTGTTATCCATGAAATTAAAAGTGCATTGCATTATAGGTTGGCAGTAGTGTTTTCTGATTATTTGTAATACGATGAGTGCTTTTTAGAGCATACAGAAGTAATACTCCAAATTTTGTCTATTCTTGGAGAACTTCTCGGCTCAGAATAAAGAGTGTACTCAACTGGTTCTGGGAGATTGAACAAAATTCACCAGTGAGAGGGCACACACATTTTACACTCTGATAGGGATTTTGGTATTATGGAAACAGAATAGATTTAAGGAAACAGGATGGATTTTTTATGGTGCATGACACTGCAGGGATGATTCTTACGGGTTCAAAACCAAGTAAATTTCTCATTAGAGAGATTGCTGCTAATGAAATAGAAGACTTCGTCATGGTGGCAGCTGCACTACAGGAAGACCAAAATTTTTGAAGAAACTTGGTAGACAAGGGAAGGTGATATTTTCTATCAGAACTTTTTCACATTCTGTATTTGATAATACAAGGAAAGGTTGTATTACAACTTGTAAAATGGTCAAGGATTGATCAGTCACACTTTATGTGCAGGTCTCTGATGTGGTGCTTTGACTGTGCCAGAAAAGCTAGCTTATACATCAGAAAAGGTTCAAATTAAGTCAAATATAGCAAAGGATGAACACCTGTCATTCTGTGAGGAAATTCTGAAGTTGTTTATGAGGAATGACAAGCGAGACAACTAGTGAATGAACTGTCAAACACTGGTTATTGTTGTAGAATGATGCATTAGTATTGTGTACAGTTGAGATGATGATAATGTGAAAAAAAAGAAGTGTGTGATTTCATTATCTTATTATATGTGGGTAATTTTTTTAGGGTATCAGTTTCCAGGTTTAATAATTACAGGGTTTACTTGCCACGGGACGACTAGGAAATCCAGGAAAAACCTGGGAATTTTTTCATCCGGGAAAAATATGGAAAAACCTGAAGGATTTTTTAGAATTCTGGGACTTTTTCATTGTTTTAGTTCTCTGTTACATTTTTTGTAATTTGTCTGGTAAGAACTGATACTCCAACAAAGAATTTTACTTTATCTCACTACTGCAGAATAATCCTGAAGCAATAAAATGTAAATGAGAGAATAACATCAAAATAAAACTTTAGTTGCAAAGAAAGTACACCATTTGCAACAACAAAATATAGTGTACACACAAGTGACTGCTGACAGCAAAATGTTTCAAAATGCTTTAGGACAAGGACTCTGCAGTACTTTGTAACAACAAATTGCTTTCAATGAGTGTGATGTCGCAACTGTTTACATTTCTAACAGGTTGTGGGAAAATATTGTGAGTGGCAGTTTGAGAAGTATTACTTTCGAAGTAAATTTCCTTTTACACAAGGTGAATTATGTGTGAGAATGTGTGACAAATTTCTTAAATCATGAAGGATTTGACTCTGATCCAAAACTTACTTACCACTTTGAGGACTAGTCACTTAGAAAAATTTTGGGCCCAGAGGACCAGCCATTTATGCCACAATTTAATATTTTACAGGAGCATTTGTGTTTGATATGTCTTAAAGGGTAACACACACTAAAAAAGACCAAACTTCATAGTTAGTTTTTCATATTTCTTTTAGTTCTTTTATAGATAAAAACTTATGCAATAATGATGGCAAAATGTATAGTTATCCTTAAAAAAGGTATGTGATGAGTTCTTGAGCAATTTCACCTGTAATTGGCTTTCCTATGGAAAAGTCGAAGTGCCTGATGGAACATATATTTGGTTAGGTAACCAACAAGATGTTCGGTGCACAACACTGAAATTTACAATTCTGCTTATCAGAAAGATTCAGCAGCAGCAATTTAAGCTGTGCTCTTAGGATTCTGCCTAACCACACCCTTGGGGGGGGGGGGGGGGGGGGGGGGAAAGGTGACAACCAATATTTATATGTGAAAGCTTAGCTTTTCGTGCAGCTATGCTGAATGTATCTTAATTTAAACCATTAAGTTTTCCTAATTGTATGTTCATGTTATTTTCACAGTCAAGTTGCAATCACTACATCACTCTGAATATATGCTGTCACTGGCTGGCGAGATCATATGACACGAGTTATGATTGGCTGACAAAAGCATGTCTCAGTCTCGATTTCATGCTTTGGAAGTAAATGTGCTGTATTTGGTGGAATTCATCTCCATCGCTGCTGCCCCCCCTCCCCCCCCCCCCTCGGGTTTTGGTGACAAATTTTACAGCTCCAAGGGAAAGTATATTGTCAATTAACACAAAAAAAGTACTCTCACCCAGCGTATAGTGTATTTTCACCCGAGGTATAGTGTATTTTTTAACGGGGAAAACCCAGGAACTTCTTTTTTCTTGTCTGCATAGTCACCCTGAATTGGTTACCAAAATATAACATTAGAAATTCAGTTTCCAGCCTGAAAATCACATTTGAGTCGTATTATATAACAATGCCAATAAAGATGCCCATATAAAATTATTATACAAATTAAACAGTTTTTCTCAATTTCACACAACTGTGTTTTGGTTGACTTAAGCCCCTTTAAAATACGCAATCCCAATATAGTATATCTTATTATTTTTGAGAACAGAAGTAGTAATAGAGAAGCCTCTTGATTTTGTCTCATTCCACTTCTAATCTCAAATCGCAGAAGCAGCCTTGGAATTTTATTTTGGATTTTATAATTTTTCGAGGCAGCTCTAACTATGGCCAATAATTTCAGAAAGACTTGAATTAAAGTTGTCATAGGAGTTGGACTACAAATATCTTCAGGATGGCTAACAAGAAAATTTTATGTCACCAGTATTAGGGACATCCCCTTGTCTTGTACTTGTGGCGCTCCACAGCTTGCAGATATTGATAATTTCATGTCAATATAAATTCACTCTACTTGATAGTGTTCTTTCTCATTTATTTTTCCCCTTCACTGCTTGATGAGTATTGGGCACACCTTATGTACGTTGCTTCTGACGAACGTCAAGTGTAGCAGCAATCTTGAAGACATGCTGTGACGACGCCACTCACGGGAACAGGTTGAACTAAGTTTGAAAACAAGCAGGAAGGATGTATCTACACACTGTAAAACTTTCACACATGCAGTATGAAAACTATTTTTACAAAAAATAGTGTGATTTCTTTTGGAGTGACCCTTGTAATTGCATTTTTTCCCCGACAGTTTTAATCATGGTAAATGGTATATAAGTTTTTTATTTAGAACACAGCTGATTACCACACACATATAACAGAAAAATAATTTGTGGCTATTGATCTCGACCTCATTGCTGCTGAATATTGCACAAAACTTGAGATGAATTGCAAGCTCAGGGGTGTATGACTGTTGAAGCACAAAAAGTTACTGTCAGGCATTCTCTAAAGTACCTACTGAACCCTAGTTGCATTAGGCTTATCCATTCTATTAGACATATCAAATTACACAGGGCTCCACCTGGGTTACTGTGGGACGTAAATATGACCCATATATTGACCCTTAAAACACTCTGTGATTCAGGTAGGCTGTTAAGACTGCAGGATGGTAGAGCTCACGTCTGTTTGTGTGTACGGCTGCTGGAACAATAATTAATACTGCTAATTTGCATGTAGCTGCTGAAATGCATAATTTCCACACTACACATGGTTTATATTAATTGGTTAAAACATCACCAGTGGTAGAGTTTTCTCCTTTGTTTCATGCTTACAGTGCAGATTTTATGTTTGCATTCACGTCCACCAGAATTTTCCTCTTTCTCACTGGAGCTGTACGTAAAAAATGAAACGGACAGGCAAACCAAAAATGTTGAACAATGAAGCTCAAGAAAGCAGACAATGAACATATAAGCTATATTTTCAGGGTGACCAGTAATATAGACCATGGGCATCAATAGAATGGATGGGAGCAAGGGAAAGGACTGTTTCCCTGTTCTCTGCCTCACATCTCACAGGCTCTCTTCTTAGCTACCTACCATAATAGTAGTAGTAGTAGTAGTAGTAGTAGTAGTAGTAGTAGTACTTGTTACCTTAATATAGAGAGGCAAGTTTTATATGCCTCACCATGTGACCATATGTCCCATAGCCAATATGCTAAAAGTGCTAGAAATTTGGGAAAACTCCTTTCAAATGCTATGTTCAAGTGACTTGGTAAAAGTGAAGCATGGTTGTTCATGAGCCAGATACTGCTTGAACTTGCATATTTTCTTAAACCATTTGAGACAAATGTTGCGATAGTTCCTTCAGAAAGAACATGCCGAATTTTCTTGCTCATATTCCCCCGATTCCAAGCTTGTTGTGAATGACAGGACCTTAATCTTCCTCCCTCTCTCCTCTGTCTGAACATTCTCAGAAGAATATAATTATTACTCAAATAACCATCCAGCTTGGACAAAACAATAACCATTGTTCCTAGAGAAAAGGAGGAACCAATAAATTAAAGTTGTAAGGTATATACGTCATGATGAAGCAAAGAAGCAATTCAGGGCAACACAGTCACTGACCTTTCCGACATCCTGTTAGAGAATTGAAAACTCCAGTGATCGATGATGTTGACTCAGTAGAGATCCACCCAGTTGAGTGCTCTACCTGGAAGTACGACTGTGAAAAGAGGCTAACGGCTGAATCCGTCACAACAAATTCACAGTTTTTCTGTTTATCAGATGTGAATTCCTAGAGATCCCATTGTCATCTCTTTCAAAAGACAGGGGAAGAAAAAGATAAAAAGTTTAATGGAAAGCAATTAATAACCACTACACATTCTATTACAAGTGACATTGGAGATTTAGTTTCTGCCCTTAAATTCATAGTGAATGATCCCCATGGCCAAGCCAGTCTTGCAGCCTTTATTTTCCCTAGCAAACTGTAGAGAAAAGGGAAAGGAAAAACAAAAAGGCAGTGATAAAAGGTTCCTATCTTAAAATAAAAATTAAATGGTTCCAGTACTCGTGTGAAACAATACTAAAGCCTCCTACTGCAGGAAAAGTTTTAACTGAAACCCTGCAAAATGCTTTTGCTGCAACTCTGTATTTGTGATGTTGGATTTCACAGTGTTGTACAGAGTTGTGACAGCACAGTTTCCAGTGGTCAACTTGTTGAGTACCTAGAATACATATCTCGAAAATGTGGAAATTACTATACAGCACAAAGTTCTAAGGTCATTCTGTTGTGACATTTTGAAAAAAGATTTTGGGGGGAAGGTGCAATAAAAAGCTATTCTAGGTGTGGTGGGCAAAAATGTCAGACAGAATGGCCCTCATCTCAGGACAAGATTTTAGTAAGTTATAGCTTTGTTGAAATACCTGATTAAAAAATTCAGAACCAGTATAGTATTGATGATGAGAATTGTATGCCTAAGTTGTTTTTTGGAGGGATCAGCAGATGAGGATTGAATGTGATGGCCCGGGAAATCTGCTTCTGGACTAAGATGGGATGAGAATGGTGGTGTATTACTGTAAAGAGTCTGCATCTGAACAAATACATTTGCCTTGAATGCTAAGGCTGTATGAGAGGGAACATTTGATATGGACTTATGGCATCTGTCAAAATGTAAGTGCTGTTAGTTGTTTGTAGATTTAATGTGAATAGAAGTATGTAGCTAATCCTCAATGACGATAGGTCAACATCAAGGAAAGTGACATGGGATTTGGACTAAGATCATGAAACTGAATTGGGAGAATGCGTTTAGAGATTCCAAAAATTTTAAGAGGTCAGTCTCACCATCACTCAATATGGCAAAGGTGTAATCAGTGTATCTAAACCAAACTAGGGGTGAAGGCTAATGGATCCCAGGAATGCTCCCTCCATGTAACCTATGAAACGGTGAGCACAGGAAGGAGCCATCTTGGTTCCAATGGCTGTGACCCTGAACATATATTTGCCTTAGTCGATCAGCACTTGTAACGACCCCCTCCTACATAAAAGACACAAGCCATTTCCTAGATCGTCTGAAATCTGTGCCTGTCAATACTATCACTGCACAACTTGCTTGTCAAAATTGATGCCAACTCCCACTATACTAACATACACCATACATCCCATATACACAGTTTGTTTGCTACTGAACATTACCTCAACCAGCACCCACCTGATTCCAAACCTATGACAACCATCTCGCTCACCTTAATCAGTTTTATGCATGCAAACAACCACTTTACCTTTGAGGAGCAAACATACAGATGTTGTTGTTGTTGTTGTGGTCTTCAGTCCTGAGACTGGTTTGATGCAGCTCTCCATGCTACTCTATCCTGTGCAAGCTTCTTCATCTCCCAGTACCTACTGCAACCTACATCCTTCTGAATCTGCTTAGTGTATTCATCTCTTGGTCTCCCCCTATGATTTTTACCCTCCACGCTGCCCTCCAATACTAAATTGGTGATCCCTTGATGCCTCAGAACATGTCCTACCAACCGATCCCTTCTTCTGGTCAAGTTGTGCCACAAACTCCTCTTCTCCCCAATCCTATTCAGTACCTCCTCATTAGTTATGTGATCTACCCATCTAATCTTCAGCATTCTTCTGTAGCACCACATTTCGAAAGCTTCTATTCTCTTCCTGTCCAAACTATTAATCGTCCATGTTTCACTTCCATACATGGCTACACTCCATACAAATACTTTCAGAAATGACTTCCTGACACTTAAATCTATATTCGATGTTAACAAATTTCTCTTCTTCAAAAACGCTTTCCTTGCCATTGCCAGTCTACATTTTATATCCTCTCTACTTCAACCATCATCAGTTATTTTGCTCCCCAAATAGCAAAACTCCTTTACTACTTTAAGTGTCTCATTTCCTAATCTAATTCCCTCAGCATCACCCGACTTAATTTGACTACATTCCATTATCCTCGTTTTGCTTTTGTTGATGTTCATCTTATATCCTCCCTTCAAGACACCATCCATTCCGTTCAACTGCTCTTCCAAGTCCTTTGCTGTCTCTGACAGAATTACAATGTCATCGGCGAACCTCAAGGTTTTTATTTCTTCTCCATGGATTTTAATACCTATTCCGAATTTTTCTTTTGTTTCCTTTACTGCTTGCTCAATATACAGATTGAATAACATCGGGGAGAGGCTACAACCCTGTCTTACTCCCTTCCCAACCACTGCTTCCCTTTCATGTCCCTCAACTCTTATAACTGCCATCTGGTTTCTGTACAAATTGTAAATATCCTTTCGCTCCCTGTATTTTACCCCTGCAACCTTTAGAATTTGAAAGAGAGAATTCCAGTCAACATTGTCAAAAGCTTTCTCTAAATCTACAAATGCTAGAAACGTAGGTTTGCCTTTCCTTAATCTTTCTTCTAAGATAAGTCGTAAGGTCAGTATTGCCTCACGTGTTCCAGTATTTCTACGGAATCCAAACTGATCTTCCCAGAGGTCGGCTTCTACAGATAGATCAGAGTTAAATGTTCACGGAGTTCGTGCAATATTGAATGTACTACTGTCTTCTGTAGGATGCTTCTCTCTTGTAGTATGGCACACCAATGCCCTTCAGTTAGCTACTTATAGATATTTTTTTAAAACTAAAACTGATTTAGTCACGAAATTAATCCCCGATGAAGTGTCCACAATGAAATTCTGGAAACCAATTGGAAACAGATTTTTCAGTATGTGATTCATTGATAAAAGTTGAATGAAGCAATTAGACAATTACCAAAAGATGAATGAAGCAATAAGAGGCATTGTTGTTGATAGGCTGTCACGAAAATTGTAAATCCAGTGAAAACTACATTTGAAATTTCCATTATTTCACAAATGTTTCTTTAAATGCACACTGTAAATGAATTATTTGACCATTTGTGAGGTGCCATTGTTTTAACAATAATGAGTGAAAATTTTACAAAACTGTCTGTCACATTGCAATAGCTCCTATTAATTGTCATTTGTAAAAATCTAAAAGGTGGCTCACTTAAATTACTGGTTACCATATGATTTCTGTCTCTTAATATATGATGAATTAGATGCCTACATTACTACAGAGAGGAGACATTGAGTCACAGACAGTCACAATGAAAAGACTGCTAAAGTAGGGGCCATAGTGGCTGGAGGCAGTGACCATGTGCATGTTTGCAATTCTGTGCCTCCCATAAGTGGTGAGTAGAAATCTGTCCTTTTCATAATATTGTTGTTACTCTGTCCAGAACTTTAAATTTTTTGATGGCTACAGAAGATTGTGCCCAGCAGGACTCTGGATTTAGTTTTTTAGTATTATTTGTAGTTTTTAGTTGTACTGTCTGGTATTACAGTTGGTGTCACTTTCTGCAGGGATCAGAAAGTATTGCAGACTATGGTTGCAGCAGGTGCTTTGCCTTGCCTTATTGCTATGGTGACTGCAGAACACACTGTTATGCAGAATGAGGCACTTCTGGCACTGGCATTGGTGGCCTCGTCAGTGAGGCACATATCAGAAGCAGCAGAGTGCATAGAAAGTGCAGGCATCGGTCCTGCTGTGGCACGCTTACTCACCGGCAGCGGCAGCTCCCTGGCACGAGAAGTCATTCTGAATCTTATGACACTGTTGGAGCAGCTTTCTCTGTCAGGTAGTGTCCTTTATCTTTTGTCACATTTTTTGTTCTATCTTGTTTTAATTTTTGGGTTCAGTTTTTAACATTCAACAGTTTTGAAACATTTCCAGTCCTGCTTATAAAAATAAAAGTATACTAATAAATGGCAAAATCACTAATTTTGTTAAACTTTGATCCTCAGTTACTGTATTGTAGTCATAATTATGAATTTAGATCTTTGCTAAACCAAATAAGTGGAAAAAACAAAAAAAAAAAAGATATAACGTACCTCAGTGAATACAATGCAATTTATGATCTAGGAAAAATTTCCATATGGTTTGCTTTAGCTCTGAGACTTCCAGTGATTCCACTATAAATTATTTCCATAAGCAAAATCACATGTAAGAAATGTGGTTTAGACAAATAGCCCACAGTGACACGTAAGTGTGTTTTAGTAGCCATATGTTACAATTATTTCAGTTCTGTTTTTCAGCTCTCTTACTTGTAACTACTTGCCTGTACCATCATTCACCATCTGTCTGTATCCTCTTTCCAGTGATCTTCTTTTGTCATTTTGATATCCTGTTCCCTCCTATTTTCTCCTTCAGATTCACATTTTCCTTTAGATCTTACCTGTGACCATGCTGCTGTTTGCAACTACTTCCTTTTTATTCCTCTTACATTTTCCCCCCTTTTTCTAATAAATTTCATTTGTGAAGTACCTTGTCTGATTAATGTATATCTCTTGAATATTATGGTTTTATAATAATTTCATCTGCCTCTACAGACTGATCTGTATAGAAATTTGTGTTCCTTTTCTTCAAGTAAACTTCCATGTTGCATAGTTTTCCTCTTTATCTTTCTTCACGTACTCTGTGGTCAATATGGTTATAAAACTCATTGCACCAAATTTACTATATTTGTGATATTTCTTACAAATTAATTTTTATTTCTCACTGCAACTGGGATAATGATGTTTTTATGGCAGTACCTTAACAATTGTAACGCCTTATACTGATGTAATAATTGACTCCTTGTATTTTAGTTTGTTATTTTTCCTTTATCCGTGGCTTAGTACTAACTTTTTCCTGTTTTCCACATTGTGAAATTTGTAATCTTGTGACTGGAAAAAGAACACAGTAGAAACACTATGTTTTTCTGAAACCACCATGGTTGTTTATCAGTGAAGTAGCTCATCTTGTTAATGCAACTTCTGAACTTAGTTTGTTATTTCTTTTCTTTTAGAGCTGATAAAGAAGCATTTAGTGGAAAATGGTGTACCTTCTGCAATGATGACACTGTGCAACAGAGAAGACATTTCAGATATCCATAATCAGATAAGGAGACTTGCTTCCATGCTGGATTCTGGCTGATGTCATTTGTGTTACTATTTTAGCATTATCCCCAATTATGGCCATATTTGTTCCACACCATCAGTATTTTACCTATTTAAGCATAATTTATTACTGTAGAAAGGCACATTTCTTTGTGCAAGAATGGTTATTATGTAAATTTTTTTCCACCTCTATGTTCATTGCTTGCTGTAACTGTGTTGTTATTTAACCTTTCCCATGAGAGGCATCACAGTTAACATATTATTGCCATTTTTAAGTATTATTATTGTCTTAAATAAGAAGGAAAAATTATTATTACTGATAGATATTACTGGTTGACAAGGAGGTATTAGAGTTCATTGTGAAAGACTTTATGCAATTCCTTGTTGATTTTTGTTAAAAGATGGGTGTACATGTATTTACATCTAATGTATGTTGTTGTGTGGATGGTATTATCCCCATCTTCGATTCCATGTCACTATCAGTGTCAAAGGAAATAAACTTACAAGCTCCTGGGCTTCACTGTTGCTAATTACATTAAAAATATTTGCTAATATTCTTATTCTAGTCATTTGTGCCATTTTAAAAAGCCTGCTAGTTCATGAGAAAATGTTTGAATTAAAGGCTAACAAGAAATACTTTATGAAGCAGCACACTGACTGTGTTTCCCACATTATAGCTTATATTGAAAACTCAGGAACTTGCACCACCCTTTGTGTTGTACATAAGTAATGTTTGCTTTTATTTGACCAAGGGTTCGTTAGAGATCAGAAAGCTTTAAAATTATTCAGCCTTTGGCATTTAGTCTTATACTTGCAGAGGCATTGCAGATGAGATCCTTTAATGTGTATTACAGCTTACTTGCATATGAATATGAAAATTGCTTTGAACTTGTATTTCTCAGAACAAAAACAAGAATTTTCTAAACAGAAATACATATTGTAGGTTGTGAATCTCTGTTGTGATAACTAAGGTACCTCAGATTTGTAACGTGTAGAGTATGTGACGGACTGCATAATCTGTTTGATATTCCCACATTTGCGAAACATAACAAGTTTCATTCATTAGTCTTTCCATATGTGATATAGTGTTGGCAGTAATAGTTTTTACCTGGACTGCATGAATGAGACTAGATTAACTTGAGGTTGAAATTTGTTATTGATATTAAATATTTAGTAATAAAAGTTCATTTCGATTGTAGAAATGAAAGGGTTAAAATTCACTGAAGCAGTGTTTAGAATTTCAGAAAACTGAAGAAACTTTGTGGAAAACTAATAGACAGTATAAATATTATTAGTTGAGACTGTTAACCTACTGCTTAAGGCCCCTCCCTTGTTTGAACAAAAATTCTAAGACAGCTGATATTTTCAAAGATGATTTGGTACTTTAATGTAATTGTATTATGACACTTTTGTGATTTTTCTTCCAAATTTTGCCTGTTAAATTACTGACACTGTAAAAAGAGATCAGTGAATTTTGTGGTAATCCTGTGAGACTATTGGAAGGAATTGTAGACATATTTGATACACCAGGATGACTATATTATGCCTTGCCGCATACAACTTCCTCGGTGCTCTGTATATCCCTGCTAAGGTGGATCTTGTACTGTTTGATACACTACATTATACCATTGTATGGCAGAAAGCACGGTCTCCTCTCCTCCCCCCCCCCCCCCCTCCTGCTTTCCTCTCCCTCACCCTACCTCCCCAGACTAAGTAAAGGGGAATAATTATTGTGGTAGCTTTTCCCCAGGGATTTATTCAGTTGCTCTATTCAAGAAAAGATTGAGGTTTTAGAATTGTTAAGACATATGCAGCATTTCAGCAGGCAATAAGATTAATATTGCATCATGCAATGAAAGTACAATTTTGACTTGACTGTTCTTTCTAATATGTCTAGTATTTTGCGCACACTTTCATTGCAAGAGCAAACTGCTCTATTTTGTATAGAAACATGTTTTTGTATACAAACATGTTTTCCATTTATTTCCTGTTACCACTTACTGCTGTTTCATGTTTGTGCATGTATTTTATGGTATTCCAAATGCTGTTTTTCTGTGCTTCATTCCATTCTTCAAATAGCATTTTCCTTCTTTTAATGCTGCATTCTTTCATCACCTTTCAATCATTCTTTTCACAAGGGCTTTGGAGCCTGATAAGACTGTTGGTTACAAGAGAGTGAGATTGTAATAAGTGACCGTATCTCTCTTGTATACAACATACATGTTGCCGATAAGGATATGAATTATTCATGCTTTATCCAAATTGCATGCTTTTGTAACTTAGAATAGAAAAGTTTTTCTATCACTTGAAATCTCTGTGTAATGCTCTGAGTTACCTATTTTTCCCCCACAGAAGTGCCTCAAAAAAGCATCGAATCATATTTCCCATTGGCTGTAAAGTTGTCATTGCAAATGTTGATAATAGCCAGCCTGAGTCACTGCCATTTCTGTGGAAACTTTATTTTATACACACTTATACTACATAAGTCTAATAATATGGATTTAAACATTGCGAAGATTACCAGATAATGTTCTGCAATAAAATATTATCAACTTGCGGCATTTCTTTTGTTGTCTAAAACTAAATTACTTGGAATGACATTCATCAGATTGTTCTTGCCCAAGTTGTTGGATTTTGTTGCCTTTATTTTCATATTAAAAAGTGCTGGCAGAAAAGTGACTAACACATGGTATTCCCATAAACCTGACTGGCTGTAGAGCCATAAGCCATTCTATATCATACATAATGAAATTGTCAGTACTCGTAATGTGCTCTTCTCAATTATGGGACCTTGAGATCACACGTTGACCAATATTATATACATCTGCTTATTATTGTAATTTTCTGAATGTGTTGTGGCTATTCCATAGTTTGAAGTAGTTTGTTTTAAAATCTTGGTTCATTATTTTGCCATGTGCCAATGCCACAAGAAGTATGTCGGTTGATGACTCAGTAAAGCAATTATTGTTCTATTTATCAGAATTATTTTGTTTCTAATTTAGTACCTCAGTGATTTTCCTTTTTTTCTTATTCACTTACGATTGTGAAATGATTTGTCACTCAGTATCTTCAGATAAATTTTTAGGATTAATGTACTAGTGACAAACTTTCATTTGATACCAGTGTTATGAGAATTTTTCCATAGATTTTGGAATGGCAGTTAAGATAATATTAAAATGTTAAAAATGCAATAAGCTCATAATAAACTAGCTTTAATTTTTTAAATAAAATGAAAGACTTTATCTGGATCCAGTGATCTCTAGACATGCATTTTTAAGAGAAACATTGTTGAAAAATGTATTTGAGCCTGTATTGTATTTGTATGTTTTGCATACAGCTTTGTGCATGCACTAGTAATAGACTTGTTTAAGATTGCTATTGAGAAAGAAAGTTCTTGTTACTTGTTGTAATTTTAATATTAATATTATGTAATGACCACAGATAAAATTCATAAATTTTAAACTATTCTTGGTGTTACTTGATCATTTTGTTCCTTTTTGGTAGTAAAAGTATCAACAACTTGAAGGTTGATGTGAACATCATAGTGCTTTACTGTGCAAGGTGCTATGCTATTGCTTTCCTTTGATCTTTGAACTGGTTCACCCAGCCAGTTACAGAAGAACTTGTAGTTTAATTTAGATTCTGAACAATGGTGGAACTTCTCATTTTTTCACATTAACAGACATTGCCAAAAGTGATAAGTGATAGAAATCTTAGGACTGACCTGGGAATGAACCTGAGATCTTTGGAGCCATGCTCACTATTTCTTCATCCCAAAAAAAGTGCAATCTGAAGAAAAGCTGTGAAAATAAACAAAGTTTACTGCCAAATCTGAAGAAATGGTCTTGGTGCTTTTGTAATCAAACAGCCTTGCTGCAGCTTTTTCTTTCTGCAGTTTTGTTATCAAACACGTTGCCTGAATCCACTAAAACTTAGAAAAGTCTGTTCAGAATTACTTAATGGTTCACTGCTGGGGAGGAATACATGGAAACGCATAGCTGAGTTGCCACATCCACACAGCACACGCATGTAACCTTAAATTTCGTTCAACTCGTTTGCACTCACAAACTATTTTATGTAAAGAGATCAAAATAGTGCTGGTCTCTCCTGGAAGAACTGCACTATGTTTCTTGTCAGTTTTATCTGCATTAACAATTATTAAGATGATACATAGAAAGTTTACAAATATGCATTTCCTGATAGCGTTACTGAGTTTCAACATGTGGGAAAGTTTTATGTTATTGAATTTAGATGAACACATTATGCAAACAGAATCTTAAAAAATACATCGTATTTTCATTTGCTTGAAACTGAACTATGTCAGATATCACTCACATGTAAAAATTCAAGTTAAACATGAGGTTGTGCTTGTATTAAAACCTCAGAATTTGCCTGTTAGATGCCATTGTGAGAAACAGAGCACTTTGATTATAATTAATGCATTGTTGTGTTTCTGATCAGACTTTCTGCTTGTTTGTAACATTAAAAAAATTGTGTGTGTTAATAGAGGTGAAGAAACTGTCAATATAGAAGAGAAAAGAGTAGTGATACAAAATACACTATCTCAGTATTGCAACAACTGTAGTGCATGCAGTGAGAGGGATTTCTTTTGTGCAGCTAAGACATAGTTCCTGTGTTGAAGGTAATTCAAACTCAGTTGCTGATGATAACCTTCCTATCGGTAGTCAAAACTTGTGTGTTGTGGCCTTCAGTCCAGATACTGGTTTGATGCAGCTCTCCATGCTACCCTATCCTGGGCAAGCTGCTTCATCTCGAAGTACCTACCGCAGTCTACATCCTTCTGAATCTGCTTAGTGTATTCATCTCCTGGTCTCCCTCCAATACTAAATTGGTGATCCCTTGATGCCTCAGAACATGTCCTACCAACCGATCCCTTCTTCTAGTGAAGTTGTGCCACAAATTCCCCTTCTCCCCAATTTTATTCAATACCTCCTCATTAGTTACGTGATCTGCCCATCTAATCTTCAGCGTGCTTCTGTAGCACCACATTTTGTAGCCCTCTATTCTCTTCTTGTCCAAACTATTTATCGTCCATGTTTCACTTCCATACACGGCTACACTCCACACAAATACTTTCAGAAAAGACTTCCTGACCTTTAAATCTATACTTGATGTTAACAAATTTCTCTTCTTCAGAAACGCTTTCCTTGCCATAGCCAGTTTACATTTTATATCCTCTCTACTTCGACCATCATCAGTTATTTTGCTCCCCAAAAAGCAAAACTCATCTACTGCTTTAAGTGTCTCATTTTCTAATCTAATTCCCTCAGCATCACCTGATTTAATTTGACTAAATTCCATTATCCTCATTTTGTTTTTGCTGATGGTCATCTTACATCCTCCTTTCAAGACACAGACCATTCTGTTCAACAGCTCTTCCAGGTCCTTTGCTGTCTCCGACAGAATTACAATGTCATTGGCAAACCTCAAAGTTTTAATTTCTTCTCCATGGATTTTAATTCCTACTTCAAATTTTTCTTTTGTTTCCTTTACTGCTTGCTCAATATACAGATTGAATAACATCGGGTATAGGGACATCCTTGCCTCACTCCCTTTGTGATGACGTTCCCTGCTTTATTTCTTCGTTGATGCATAGCTACACTGGCTGAAAAGTGGGGTGTGGAAGTACAACACTGACTACTTTAAATGATGTAGCCAACAGGTCCACATTTGCGTTTCACAATACTTTACTGTCACTGTTCATATGCCCCCAATAATACAGTTAACCAGTGCACTATTGTTTAACCTTCAGTAAGCCTCATTAATAGGTTGCAGGCAAACATCCACATACTGCTACAATAATTTCTTGGCGAACATCAACGAGCAGATAAAACATTACGACACAGTTCTTGAAGAATAACAAGGTAAGTATGGAACAGACACTGTCATTGTTTTAACACACGCCTAATTGTGTTACACTTATTTCACAGTTAAGTTGAAGCGTTGTTGTTGTTGTTGTTGTTGTTCTTGTTCTAACCAACACAGGTTTCCTGCATGAAACTCGGCTTTGGACTGACTCTCTCATGACCAAGAGCTACAAGAGTAAAGCCGAATTATTTGTTTAAACAATGATATTAACATATATAGTTATGTAAACAATACTTTTGGCAAAACTATTAATTACTTTGGAATTAATTAAGGGCTGGCTTTGCTAACATGTTTTCGAACAGAGCCAAATAGATCCTTTAAGAATAGTATTAGTTGTTCCTCCAAATGTTTGTAATTAGTACAGAATTTAAGTTACGAAACAATCACTGATTTCACCCTATAACAAAAGATACTAACTAGGAATAATAGAAATAAATTAGAAAATCAATTACATGCATAAAACTAAGCACAAAACTGGATCTGTTGAGATATTCTTTAAAACTGAGGGCAAACCTTCTCTTTTATGAAAATGCAGATTATGTTCACGTATGTCAATGGTAATTAGTTAATAGTGAAAAAGTGAATTCTAAGGAGGCAGATGGTGAAACAAGAGGGGAAGTAAAATTATCCCAGCTTGCTTCATCACATCACCCCCTCATTGGATTGACCAGATAAATGTTGCAAATAGCTAACTGGGCAATTCAATGACCACAAATGACCCCAGACTGTTGGTTAAAAATCTACACACACAAAAAATATTATGTACGAAATATTATCAAAACTACAGTACATCTGTTTTTTTTTTCAAATTTATACTTAAATATGAACTGGCCATATGAAAATCCCCATATAAAATATTTACATGCAGTGTATTGTACAATCACACAAAATATCCACAAATTATACTTTTAACAAAAATTTTGCATCTTCACCATAAGTTATGTCCTTTTTGGATAAACAAGGATTAAATTAAAAAATACATATCATTTTATGCAAGTCCTGTCTCGCTTAAAAAAAAAAATTCCTTGTTGGTTGCAGTAAGTTAAATTACACTGGGCATTGCAGTTCTCTTGTTTCTGACAAAATTTCACTTGCTCAATGTTTAGTAGTTTTCACAAGCACTTTCACACTTTTAATGAGCTTTTTCACATTTTCTCACCAAGTTGTCATGCCTTCAACAGGTCCAAGTGGCAGTTAGTAAGGAAATGCACTGCTATCAGTTCTGTTGGAGGTGGTTCTCCTCTGCCACAGTACAGGAAAAAATCAGATGAAATACCCTACTTTAGTACACTTACTTTTACTTCTAACTAACACTAATGGCAAATGGTAGTCATTATATCATAAATAAATAGATTACATAGTTCTCCTAACATTACAAAAATTAGCACTAAATCTGAATATAATACGAAAGGTGTGGACTAGTAAAAATGTAAAGTCAAATGCACATTACACTACAAAACCTTACTCTAAGTCATAACTGTCCAAAACAGGTTAAACTTGAAAGACTTTTGTTTCTTTTCCATTTGCAAAATAGCAAAAACTAAAGATGTGCAGTAGCATAGATTTACTAATCATTACGTTATGAAAAAAGAATAGAATCACTGCCACATAACTTAATTATTACTCAAATCAAAATTAAGGGGATTGAAGTTGTACCAAATCATAGCCTCACTTGTCTACTCAACTCTGAGCACTACTCTCATCCAACCAGAAAATTAAATCATCACAAATAGTTGACCTGTCCGAATATTCACATTACTCTTGCACCACAGTTATCAGTTAATCAGCGGAATTATTGTTCTTCATTCCAGAATTGCCACTTTAAGCTCATAATTCCTCAGAACACAAATAGAAGATTTCAGATAACCTATAGATCCGATAATGCAGTTATATGACTTGTACCTCACTAAAATATTGCTCGTTCTGCTAAGGTCTCATTCCCAGCTGCAGTGTCATGAATTGCACAATATAAACAGTACACAATGTTGCCTAGTTCAAAAATAGATCATCAATACAGTTACATCACATTTGTGTGTATACAGTTTTTTTTATTACTCAATCATGTCTGTCAGTGCCATTATTTTACTTACCTTTCTTACCTCATTAGCTAGTGGAGTGCATTCTCAAAAAATATCCTTACTGCAGAGACAGGCTCCCTAACCATTAAGACTGTAACATTATTAATTGTTTTATTATTCCATTATTGTTTCAGTATCTAATAAATAAACACCTGCTCTGCTTATCTAATGCAAATTGACTCTACAGAAAAACACTCCACAGTAACAGATCCTTATGCTAAGGCAAGCGTAACTCTCACTACTGATCAGACAAAATTATCACTTAGAAAAACTGTTATTTGCTTGACAGTCTACCCTGAACAGCGATATACATACAAATCTTGCTTGTTCTTTCCACACATTACCCCAGGCAACTATGTTCAAAGTTGTAATTCCTTAATATTAGAAAAGGCTGTACCATGACGCACTTCTATAAGTAGATAGTTATCGCCATATACTTTTTGCACTGAACACACACACTTATATTATACCCCAATTAATACTAATACCTAGGATTCAAGATGGTTTATACTGCATTTTACCGCTGCTGCTACACACATGAGCTGGTTATTTCAGATGGTAATTATCCTCCACATATGCTGACACCTTTCATTTTCTGTTTACTTTACCTCTTTGACAGAAATTCTTTAATCATGGTACCACTTTACTTTCTTCTATGCTGCGCGCGCGCGCGCGCGCGCGCGCGCGCGCGCGCGCGCACACACACACACACACACACACACACACACACACACTCACTCTCTCTCTCTCTCTCTCTCTCTCTCTCTCTCTCTGGAGAAACTTTTTTCTAAAATATTCCTATACCAAAGTATCCTACTGTACAAAATTACAGTAAAGTCAAAGATAGAATGTTTGTGATTCACTTATAAACTACAGATAGGATAGGAGAAGAGTTTGACTGACTCAGGAAACACGAAAAATGAGACAGACAGCTGGGGTAAGCATTATCGCCACATAATGAATCCAACACAGAATGTTGAACCCCCTACTTGCTATTTGCACAGGAAATTAGTCTCAAATATAACATCAAGTGGAGATTTTGAATCACCAATATATTGCACTCCAACAACTGTCCAGCCAATTCTACAGTTAATAGTACCTCTAGTTTCACACTCTTTGATAGCTTACCAGTAGCATCAATAATTTTTATTCCAGAAACGTGCATGACTACTATACCCTCTGTGTTCTGAATAGATTCAAAAAATGGCTGTGAAAAGCCATTCAAATAATTACCACTGTCCAGTAAACACTTAACATGTATACCTTGTACACTTGCTGTTATTACAGGGTGCCACACTTCCTTTTTACTTACCATGTGATCATCTTCATACAACAAATCCTCATTAATCCTTTCTCTGGAAAAACTATCACCCTGCTTATCAAATTGATTATCAGACAGTCAAATAGCCGGCCAATGTGGCTGAGCGGTTCTAGGCGCTTCAGTCTGGAACGGCACGATTGCTACGGTCGCAGGTTCAAATCCTGCCTTGGGCATAGATGTGTGTGCTGTCCTTAGGTTAGTTAGGTTTAAGTAGTTCTAAGTTCTAGGGGACTGATGACCTCAGATGTTAAGTCCCATAGTGCTCAGAGCCATTTGAACACAGTCAAATGACAGATAGCAGGGTCCTCTTCCTCAGTACCACTCTCAAACTCTAACTCTTCATTAGGCCCAACATTATCCTCCTTTATTCTTTCTTTACTTAACACATTGTTCTCATTATCAATCATAAAATCAAATACCTCGTCCTCATCACTACTGGATTCGTCATTGCTACACCCATTGTAGCAACTGCTGTCAGATTCAGTCCCACTTTCACTTTCTATATGCTTTAGATTTTGTACCTCTTCTACCTTTTTCTCCACTTCAGTCAACTTTGAATCTACATTTCCATTTACTTTTACCGGTTTTACCTCGACCACTACTGCACACTTGATTTCTACCTCAGTTTCTGAATCACTTTTAATGTGATTGATTTTGTTCTCAAGTTTAACTCTACTTTCAGCACAAAATTTCTCGGAAGCCTCCACCCTCCTACTACAGTCATCACAAAGCTTTTCTCTCTCTCTCTTCTTCACATTTACTACTTATTAATGTATTATGTACTACTTTCTGTACACTATTTCCCAACCTCCTGATGTCCTTTTTCATACTGTTTTCCAACGTACAAATCTCTTTTTTCGTACACATACTACTCATAATTTGCCTTAACATCTCTTCCAATTTTCCGTAACCACTATTGTCCTGCTAATCAGTCCCCATTAAGTCATTCTATTTATCTAAAAACTTAACCTCTACAGCTTTGTTTTAAATCACACTTTCTTGTTCGTTAAGATCACTCATTATGTATCACTTAATATAAAATGGCTTTCGCTGTGAAATACCTTATTTTTCAGTCACTCGTCTCCTGCTGCTGTTGTTGCTGCTGCTGTGGTTGTCATATTGGTCCAACCTCTGCACAGTGCGGCTAGTTGCAATTCTCTCGGTGAAGCGTCTTGTTTATCCCAGTCAGCTGTGTCCACCTGTGTGCTGATTGGCTGCTCCTGCACTCAATGGCTGCTTCCATAGAACCCGTTTGCTGATTGGCTGCTGTCCTACTGTGGCCATGAAACCCAAGCGTTAATTGGCAGTTGCATCACTGCACTGTAAACCTCACTTGATTTCACTGTCAAAGTTCATGAGTCGTCGTTTATTATGCCTCCATACAACAGTCCTCACCTGGGGCACCAAATGTGATTTATTTCTTCGCTGATTGTTCTCTGTGTCAACTTACTGTGTTACTACGCTGGCTGAAAAATGGAGTGTGGAAGTACAACACTGACTACTTTAAATGATGTAGTCAACAGGTTCACATTTGCATTTCTCAATACTTTACTGTCACTGTTCACAACCCTCAATAATACACAGTTATATGGCCAGAGCATTATTGTTTAACCTTCGATAAGCCTCATTAATAGGTTGCAGGCAAACATCCACATACTGCTACAACAGTTTCTTGTTGAACATCCATGAGCAGTAAAAAACTTATCACACACTTCTTGAAGAATAACAAGGTATGTATGGAACAGACACTGTCATTGTTTCAACACGCACCTAATTGTGTTACACTTATTTCACAGTTAAGTTGAAGCATTGTTATTGTTGTTGTTGTCTCGGCCATGGACTGACTGTCTCAGGGCCAAAAATTGGGCCCTTATATATTCTCACAATAGTAGGTACTGAAACTACACGTTGTTTGAAGTTAAATTTACAGAAATTACAATTAAAACTTAGCTCATTAGATTAACTGAATACATCGAAAAATTGGTTCTTTTTAGCAGTTTCCTCTACTGCAAGAGTTTAGCCGAATTATTTGTTTAAATCATGATATTAACATATATACTTATGCAAACAATACTTTTGGCAAAACTGTTAATTACTTTGGAATTAATTAAGGACTGGCTTTTCTAACGTTTTTGAATAGGGCCAAATAGATCCTTTAAGAATAGTATTGGTTGTTCCTCCAAATGTTTATAATTTATATTTGTTTATACATCAAGAATAGAATTTGTTACAAAACAATCACTGATTTCACCCTATAACAAAAGATACTAACTAGGAATAATAGAAATAAATTAGAAAATCAATTACATACATAACACTAAGCACAAAATTGGATCTGTTGTTATATTCTTTAAAACTGGGGGCCAACCTTTGTCTTTTATGAAAATGCAGATTATATTCACATATGTTAATGGTAATTAGTTAAAAGTGAAAAAGTGAATTCTAAGGAAGCAGATGGCAAAACAAAAGGGGAAGTAAAATTGCCCCAGCTTGCTTCGTCACACGTTCCCAACTACTGCTTCCTCTTCATGCCCCTCGCCTCACAGCTGCCACCTGGTTTCTGTACAAATTGTAAATAGCCTTTCATTCCCTGTATTTGACCCCTACCACCTTCAAAATTTGAAAGAGAATATTCCAGTCAACAATGTCAAAAGCTTTCTGCAAGTCTACAAATGCTATAAATATAGGTTTGCCTTTCCTTAATCTGTCTTCAAAGATAAGTCATACGGCCAGAATCGTCTCACCAGTTGCAACATTTCTATGGAATCCAAACTGATCTTACCCAAGGTTGGCTTCTACCAGTTTTTCCATTAGTCCGTAAAGAATTTGTGTTAGTATTTTGCAGCCGTGACTTATTAAACTGATAGTTCTGTAACCTTCACACCTGTCAACACCTGCTTTCTTTGGGATTGAAATTATTACATTGTTCTTGAAGTCTGAGGGTATTTCATACATCTTGCTCCCCAAATCGTAAAGTTTTGTCAGTGCTGGCTCCCCCAAGGCTATCAGTAGTTCTAATGGAATGTTGTCTACTCTTCGGGCCTTGTTTCGACTCATGTCTTTCCGTGCTCTGTGAAACTCTTCGTGCAGTATCATATCTCTCATTTCATCTTCATGTACATCCTCTTTCACTTCCACAATATTGTCCTCAAGTACATCGCCTTGTGTAGACCCTCTATTTACTCCTTCCACCTTTTTGCTTTTCCTTCTTTGCTTAGAACCATTTTTCCATCTGAGTTCTTGATATTCATATAAGTGGTTCTCTTTTCTCTAAACGTCTCTTTAATTTTTTTTTTTAGTCAGTATCTATCTTATCCCTAGTGATATATGCCTCTACATCCTTACATTTGACCTCTAGCCATCCCCGCCTAGCCATTTTGCACTTCCTGTTGATCTCATTTGTGAGACATTTGTATTCCTTTTTGCCTTCATTTACTGCATTTTTGTATTTTCTCCTTTCATCAATTAAATTCAATATTTATATAATAGAGGGAAACATTCCACGTGGGAAAAATATATCTAAAAACAATAGATATGTTTTAGATATAAATTCAATATTTATTTTGTTAACCAAGGATTTCTACTAGCCCTCATTTTTTTACCTACTGGATCCTCTGCTGCCCTCACTATTTCATCTCGCAAAGCTAACCATTCGTCCTCTACTGTATTTCTTTCCCCCATTCTTGTCCATCATTCCCTAATGCTCTCTCTGAAACACTTTACAACCTCTGGTTCTTCCAGTTTATCCAGGCCCCATCTCCTTAAATTCCCACGTTTTTGTAGTTTCTCCAGTTTTAACAGTTCATAATCAACAGATTGTGGTCAGAGTCCACATCTGCCCCTGGAAATGCCTTACAATTTAAAACCTGATTCCTAAATCTCTGTCTTACCATTACATAATCTATCTGAAACCTTCCAGTGTATCCAGTGTATACAACCTTCTTTCATGGTTCTTAAACCAAGTGTTAGCTATGATTAAGATATGCTCTGTGCAAAATTCCACCAGGTGGCTTCCTCTTGCATTCCTTACCCCCATTCCATATTCACTTACTACTTTTCATTCTCTTCCTTTCCTACTATTGAATTCCAGTCACCCATGACTATTAAATTTTCGTCTCCCTTCACTATCTGAATGATTTATTTTATCTCATCATACATTTCTTCACTCTCTCTGTCATCTGTAGAGCTAGTTGGCATATAAACTTCTACTACAGTGGTACGCATGAGCTTGGTGTCTATCTTGGCTACAATAATGCGTTCACTTTGCTGTTCGTAGTAACTTAGCTGTGCTTCTATTTTTTTTATTCATTATTAAACCTACTCCTGCATTACCCCTATTTGATTTTGTATTTATAACCCTTTATTCACCTGACCAAAGGTCTTGTTCCTCCTTCCACCGAGCTTCACTAATTCCCATTATATCTAACTTTAACCAATCCATTTACCTTTTTAAATTTTCTAGCCTACCGATTAAGGGATCTGACATTTCACACTCCGATCCGTAGAACACCAGTTTTGTTTCTCTTGATAAAGATGTCCTCCTGAGTAGTCCCTTCCTGGAGAGCTGAATGGGGGACTATTTTACCTCTGGTATATTTTACCCAAGAGGATGCCATCATCATTTAACCATACAGTAAAGTTGCATGCCCTCGGGAAAAATTACGGCTCTAGTTTCCCCTTGCTTTCAGCTGTTCACAGTACCAACACAGGAAGGCCATTTTGGTTAATGTTAAAAGTCCAGATCAGTCAATCATCCAGACTGTTGCCCCTGCAGCTACTGAAAAGGGTGCTGCCCCTCTCCAGGAACCATAAGTTTGACCGGCCTCTTAACAGGTACCCACCCCTCTGTTGTGGTTGCGCCTACGGCTATCTGTATCGCTGAGGCACGCACGCCTCCCACCAAAGGAAAGGTCCATGGTTAATGGGGGGGGGGAGTCAAAACTTATAGAAACATAATTTTGCTATGCAGGTATTTAAACTGCCTACATTCAGCTGAATCCACCTGTGCATCTTTTTTGTGATGATTATGTAAAAACTTGACTGATATTACTGTTGTCGTTATCACAAATGCCTGAAGTAACTCTGTCCCTTTCATTATTAAATAATGTGATAATTTTCTATGACGAATTTTATCAACATAGCTTTCACTCTGCCATGCTTTGTTCCAAAATGTGCTGCCTATGATTGTTTCATTTCTTCCAGTCTTTGGAGGTGACTTTCCTAGTGGCTTGAATGCAGATTGCCTCAACAGTGAATAGTGTAATTATTTTAAAATTGTTATCAAAAGCCTTTGATATCAGACCGCGTCAGTTTTACTGGGTTTGATATGGCAGTGACAAGGTGGCTCCCTAGTGACTGTAAGCCCATTTATTTTTGGCAGCTCATCAATTTCGTGCATGGGGAACTGCGGTTTGTGGAGAGTTATTAAATCCTTAAGCACACCTGTTTAAATTTATCACTTTGATATCTCAGTGCTGAGGCCTACTGTCTCCTCCTTCCACTTTGCCACTGTAGGCATCTTAACAACTTAATGACTGGTAGCATTATCGAGAACCAATGTTGACAGTGTGGGTGTAAACCATTTCTCTGTACTGACTTTGTATACGGAAGTCCCCTGGCCGAGAGGTGACATAGGTTTTTCCACTGAATAACATTTGACAACCTTGTTCCCAATATTATTCAGCATTGCACAAGAAACAATAGTAATATTGGAGAAAATATTAACCCTGCAAATGTAAACAAAACAAACAAACATATATCTCGGAGTACAACTAACAATCACACAGGACAGCTAGCTGCCTGAAACTCCAGCATAGTGCAAGCGGGACATGTTGCAGTGGTGGCAGTTCAGGTCTCGTACAGAATTGGCTTTCATCATCAGCTTCACCCCACTACTTCCATCATAGCTGTCAATACCAAAGGAAATAAGAACAAGGTATAGAAGAGGGCTCCGGTACTGAATGTACTAAAATCAAGAAAATTGTGGGTGATGACCCAACAAACAAACTAAAAAGCCACTGCTTAGCAGCACCTTTGGATTTAACAGACATATGTCATTCTGCTTTAGCATACGTGAAATACTGTTTCTGCATGACACTTAACATTCTTATGGGTGTTCTAACAGCAGTCATCATTCCCTGGCCAGGAGCAAGTGCTTTACAAAAATACCACATAGTTCTCAGGAGAATACCTAACACTTCACAGCCTCACCACAATAGTTCTCTTATCAGTACTAGTTTTATTTGCACTTTTTCATCCACCACTATTTTTAGAGTGCAACATTCAATCAGCTATTGTCTCCTTCATTTATTATGATTATCCCATTTCCTGTGAAAGAAAAATTGGTTCCAGAAAGCTTGTTTGGCTTTGTCCAGTTTTATATCTAATTGAAAATAAACATATTTGGTTGAAAATAATACAATAAAATATTAAAGCACTCATATTTTGGATAACAATATATCATGTAAGTTGCAACATCATGGAATTAGAGAAAAAAATGTTAATGGTCCTACGATGTGTAGAAAATGGAAAAATTGATATACAGTGTTTAAAAGTAGGTGAACATTTCATTTCTAATTATGGCACATCGCTCTTATTGATGTATCTGCCATCATAATCACTAACAAGTGAAAATGGGTTTTTATTTGCAGTGCACAAGTATCATTTTGTAAGATGTGGAAAGTAATGTAATTGGTATAATTAGCAGGTTTAGTGGGTAAGCACATGAATGATGGAAGAACATGATCACTTAATGGTGACAAAACACAGTGCATACAATTTTTAACTCATAACATTTATAAACATTATATGATCATGTGTGAGTTAAGTCAAATATTTTATAAATTTCTTGGACTGAAGATGGATGGGAAGCTTTCTTGAAAACATCATGTTCAAGAACATTCATAAAAACAAAATGCTGCTCTATTCACTACAGAGATAATCTCTGCTGTCACTGACACTGATGTGTTTAATGCTTCAAGCCAGTAGTTCCCCTGCTGCCTCCTAGCCTACTGGCAACAGTTTACATGACCAGTTCATAAAATGGTGCAGTGTTTTATTTAAATTGTTTTGCCCAGTTTGTCTGAAATTAAGGAAGTTTCCAGGAACTGTAAACAACAGACCTTTATTTAACTTTAAACTTATACGAGCACATGTATTTTGAAGTAGTCTTGGAGAAGGACTCCTAGAACGCAGTCTCTTCCCGAGAACTTCCAAGAACTGTCAGGAGAAACTCAGTGGCGTTTTCCTTTGTATTCTCACAGCTAATTGTCAATTTGATAATGGAGAGAAGTTTGGAGAGTAACAATTGTACAGGGAGACAAAAGCTGACTTCAGTAAGCAGGTTCAAATGGATGTGGGTTGCAGTAGTTATGCAGAGGTGAAGAGGCTGTCATCTAAATATTTTCACATCTTTTTTCCTGTGTGTGAGAAAATGTTGTCGTTCCTGGTTTCTTTCAACTGTATCGTGTCCCTACAAAGTTCTTAACAGTGTGGCAGCACACATATCCATAAGTTTTTGTGACAGAGTAGTATTTCCCATTGCCTGCAGCACAATGTGGCGACTGCACAGTTGGATTACCACCAGTGCAAATGCTGTCAGTGTGCTAGTGCCTACTCGGGTTCCCAGCTAGAGAGGCAAATTTGCTTATCTTGACTCTACTGTTTCCTATGGTATTATATTCTGGAAGAAATGAGTGTTTCATAGCTTGGAAAATCCATTGTTGGGTGGTGATGTTTATTTTAAATTGCAAGAATTGACACTAACCATACATAAGAGAGTGGAAGTGTAGGTACTTATAGAATAAGACAATTCTGCAGCAGTACATTTAGCTGTACCAAGACACTACTCTAGTAACACTGTGAATCAAGGAAAGTTATAAAGATATAACACTGTAGAATAAATCAAGATGAAATAATCTGTAATCTACCCAAACAATGGAAAATCCAGGATGGAATGTAACAATATTATGAAGAGGATAGTTGCTACTCACCATATAGCTGAGATGCCGAGTCACAGAAAGGCACAACAAAAAGACTGTCAGAAAGTTAGCTTTCTATTCAGTCGGCAGGTGACGGTTGAAGTGATCACTGCAGCAAATATCTACTAATACCAGCACGGCTGGCCCCTGTTTTGATCACAACCGAGGCAGATTCTTCCTACGTCAGTCAGAGGCCTGAAGATGGTGTAGTAAAGTGCTGAAACTAGTTGCCAAATAAAATAAGATTGATTATAGTAGCATCAGTCATATGATATAGTGCGAGCATTTGGGCTTGTAGATAGCAGTTTGTGAAGTTAGCTTCAGTAGTCATAAGAGTTCAATGAAGAGTCCTGCTAATATTAATGGACGCCAACTGCACTACCCTGACCAATGCACTTTTAGTGATTGTAAGAATATGTCCATTGGACTTGAACATTGGGAAAGGGGGAGCCTTATATTGGTTAAAGAAAGGCAGTCAAATGGGTGTATGAAAGATACTTAGAATTGAAGCCTGTACAAAAAAAGTTAATATCATATTACATATTACAACTGTGTCAAAATGAGTGAGACACTTAGGGCACAAACAGGAGAATACATGAATGTGTCTCTTACACCAGGAAGACACTAAAAATGAGATTTTTTAACCTGTCAAGTGGACCGATACACTACCTGACTGGTCTTGACCAGCATGCTATGTATCTGTAGAAAATTGAAAGACAAATGAATGATTGTTGCACATACACAACAATGTGGACACTCCAGAGCACACATCGCACAGTGCGCTGTACTCAAGTATCGTGGGTAATGGTCATCTAATGTCAAGGATGCCGGAACACAAAGCACCA
Source organism: Schistocerca nitens (assembly GCF_023898315.1). Lineage (NCBI taxonomy): Eukaryota > Metazoa > Arthropoda > Insecta > Orthoptera > Acrididae > Schistocerca > Schistocerca nitens. The sequence goes on along the minus strand of NC_064622.1, from coordinate 485,048,578 downwards.
CTGAGGAATGCCTCAACTTAGGGCTTCCTAGATGACACTGTAGCTGTTGCAGTATCCAGGAATGGCCAGGAAGCCTTCATTAGGCACTCAACTACAAACTAGCATGCTGCCATCCCAGTTAGACAGCATACTCTACAGGTGGAAAGAAGGCGGCTGAGGTCAGCAACCACTGAATGAAATGGTTTTTCAAGAATGTACATTGTGTTATTGCAAATGATCACAAAAATATGGATTCTAAGATGTTATAGAGAATCATGGAATCACTTGTTATAGTGGGAAAACTACTGATATGCTGCCTTATGCCCACGGAATCTAGCAGACAATGGCTGTTGACCTGCGTCATATGAAAGCAGATCCAGTAGCAGAAACAACCACTACTGATAATGTAGATGGATCATAACAATTGAGCAGAAAGAGAACATACTCTGTAGTACTAACAGTAGTATTAGTAGTTGTGGAATTTGCTAAGGTGTTTTATTGTAGTTTTGTAGTGGTATAAAGTAGTTGTAATATTAGCATTTTATTTAAAATAGGCTATAATTGTGAAGAATGAATAAGGTCTTCACAAGAACAAGTTTAGAAGAGTTTTTGATGTTGCTGAGCAACAGTCATACAATAGTTTTTAAATGAACACACTGCCACTTGACTGTATTGTTGTTTGTATAATTATGACCCAGGTTTTGCCCTTTGTGCCATTTTCAAGTGACTGAATTTATGTCAGTAACATATATATCATCATCTTGTACTGATGCCAGATGTAAAATCACTGTCTTATACTGATCTTTTTACAAGACAATAATTTTACATCTGGCATTTCGTGGGGAGCCAATATTTTTCGTAATTTATGGCCGATTTTGAGCTTGATGTTCTGCAATATATATTACTGACAAACTCAGTCTCTTGAAAATGGCATAAAAGGCTGAAACTGGGGTTGTAATTAAATAAACAACAGTACAGTCAAATGGTGGTGTGTCAATATAAAAAAAAAAAGTTTAGAAGAGGCAGTATATTAGAGATTCCTGCTGTGTACACCCTAGTTAAGTCAGTTGGTCAACTAACTGGGGGGGGGGGGGGGGGGGGGAGGGGGGGCACGCAGGGGACTAAACAGTGAGGTCATCTGTCCCATGACCTAAGATGGCAGAAATTGAGGACAGAACAACGCAAACAGCATAGTCCAGTCAACAGAAAAGGATAGCAGCAAACGACGACGGAAAAGGAATGTCACGGTAGCAGCAAGAGGAAAGAACGAGAGGGGAATGGGTTGGAATGGGAAGGGCAGGGGTGCCCCAGAAATGCTACACGTATTGGGGCACCAGCACCACCACAGACCTGTCCTCCACACCATAGCATTATCATGATATAACAGGGTCAACTCCAGGGGAAGAAGATACAAGACAAGGAGAAATAAAACTGCACAACAGACCAGACAAAATGTAGGGAAAATGCAGGAAGAACCTGGCCAGTGTGGAAGCAAGGCCAAGGCCTCTATAACCAACACCTATGCGAACTGAGGGATTAAAATTCAAGGACTTAAGCCTGAGAGTACAAGCCACTTTCATGAAGAAAACCGAAAACAGATGAAACAATGCAAGGGTCATCTGTTAACACCCGAAACGTTGGCTCATTGTGGAGTAGAGAACCATGTGTCAACCTATTCTGGCCCATACAAAGGTGGCAGAGGATGGTAGATTCCTGCTGGCAGAGGCCAAGGGAATAATGCTACATGGTGGGAGTCTCCTTGATTGTGCGAAGTTTATTAGACGGGGGTGTAGCATCTCAAGAGCTGGCTGATGATTGAGCCACAAGGTATTTGATGTAAAGCCGCAAATCTGTCCCCAGAGGGGACACGAAAAATCGAAGGCAGGTCACAACCCCACTACCCTCAAGCCAGATGATCGGCAAGTTCATTACCAATGTTATCGGGCCAGGAACACAAAGGAAATAAACTAAAGAGGCAGCATCACCATGATCAGTGAGAAGGTTGTGGCCGGCAGAAACCAAGGGGTGGTGAGATAAACTCTGAACAATAGCCTGAAGGCCATTCATTGACTCTCTACACAACAAAGAAACGTGTGAGTGAGGACTGTTTAATGAAACAGAGGGGTCTATAGATGGCCATTAAATCCGCAGTTATAGGCGACAGATGGCATTCCGTGCCAATAGATGTGAAGGCATATTCCACAGAATCGGTGAATTTTGAGCTACTAACGACAATAATGATATTCTCAGCAGGAAATTGTGAAATGGCTTGAGGGCATGTGAAATAATTCAAACGAAGCTCTTCTTTTCCTGGTCACTTCCATTTTTTCTGGAACATTGTAATAAATGTCTAACACACTGCATCTCGCCAGACTTCAGTTTACTCCACATTATATGTATAATATTCACATATTAAATAGCAAGCCAGAGTTTCTGCTGTCATGATAGTGTAAAATCGATATCTTATGATAGTCAACAGGTACAGTATTCCCGTGTGAATTCTAGCAAACAAATAGCGGATGCCTGTGCATATCATTAGTGGTCGAAGGGACATGCCCACATTTACTCTGTATATAGGTTGTCTAGGGTTTCATATCACTACATAATGAAACAAGAGTTAATGATAAATTCGTGTTTATTACTAAATTCATGGACAACACTTTTAAACGCGGAATAGGTAAAGCAACAAACTATTATGTTTGTGAGGTTACAAATGAATTACACAATAATACTTTGCGAAGGTTGATCGACCTGGAATGGAAGTGATGGTAATAGAAAACTAGTTGGTTTATTGTGGGAAGCGACCAGAGAGCGAGGTCATCGGTTCCAGTAGTGAAAGAAATACCACAAATCTGTCAGTGATTGCTGAATAAATTATTGAGTTGAACTTGCTGAGTACGTGAATGAGTTAAGAATACTACAGCATAATTCTTATAAATGGAATTTGCCGCTGCCTCGAAATAGTTCACCAGTGCTGCACATGCTTTTCACAATAAGATGCAGAGAATGACTGTGGTGTTAAAAATCTGAGTGGGCCTCATCATCTGTAAACATGGCACTGGTGGATGTGGAAACAAATGTTCTCCTCATTAGAAAGTTCCTTTTCTCCTCATTTTCATACCTCATAAGAAACGTATCACATCCCAGTCGTGAAACGTTGTCTTCCATTTTCCGTTAAATCCGTAAACCGTTCTATGCCCTTCAAGTCCACGCAATCATGGTTTTCTGGTAGCTGTGTATATTAACATATACAGTAGTTGGGTAACATAGTCCGACAGGAACTATTCTCTAGTCATGGCGATAAATCATCAGAAATGGTTGTAGATTCAGACATAAATTATCAGCTTCCTGTGTTAGCTGTTCTCACTTGATATTCTGCTTTTGTTCTGATGATTAAATTATCAGCTACGATAAATGCGGATATTGGGTGTGGAAAACATGCAAAGCTTCTACACTTCCAACTCCATGCCACAAAAAAATAGTGGCAATATGAGGTAGAAAAGTTCTCATAATCGAATAATTGAGAAGCATGGTATACAATGATTAATTGTTGTTGTTGTGATCTTCAGTCCAGAGACTGGTTTGATGCAGCTCTCCGTTCTACTCTATCCTGTGCAAGCTTCTTCATCTCCTAGTACCTACTGCAACCTACATCCTTCTGAATCTGTTTAGTATATTCATCTCTTGGTCTCCCTCTACGATTTTTACCTTCCATGCTGCCCTCCAATACTAAATTTGATGCCTCAGAATACGTCCTGCCAAGCGATCCCTTCTTCTAGTCAAGTTGTGCCACAAATTTCTCTTCTCCCCAATTCTATTCAAGACCTCCTCATTAGCCATGTGATCTGTCCATCTAATCTTCAGCATTCTTCTGTAGCACCACATTTCGAATGCTTTTATTCTCTTCTTGTCCAAACTATTTATGGCCCATGTTTCACTTCCTCACATGGCTACACTCCATACAAATACTTTCAGAAACGACTTCCTGACACTTAAATCCATACTCGAGGTTATCAAATTTCTCTTCTTTAGAAACGCTTTCCTTGCCATTGCTAGTCTACATTTTATATCCTCTCTACTTCAACCATCATCAGTTATTTTGCTCCTGAAATAGCAAAACTCCTTTACTACTTTGTTGTTGTTGTGGTCTTCAGTCCTGAGACTGGTTTGATGCAGCTCTCCATGCTACTCTATCCTGTGCAAGCTTCTTCATCTCCCAGTACCTACTGCAACCTACATCCTTCTGAATCTGCTTAGTGTATTGATCTCTTGGTCTCCCTCTACGATTTTTACCCTCCACGCTGCCCTCCAATGCTAAATTTGTGATCCCTTGATGCCTCAAAACATGTCCTACCAACCGATCCCTTCTTCTAGTCAAGTTATGCCACAAACTTCTCTTCTCCCCAATCCAATTCAATACCTCCTCATTAGTTACGTGATCTACCCACCTTATCTTGAGCATTCTTCTGTAACACCACATTTCGAAAGCTTCTATTCTCTTCTTGTCCAAACTGGTTATCGTCCATGTTTCACTTCCATACATGGCTACACTCCATACAAATACTTTCAGAAACGACTTCCTGACACTTAAATCTATACTCGATGTTAACAAATTTCTCTTCTTCAGAAACGATTTCCTTGCCATTGCCAGTCTACATTTTATATCCTCTCTACTTCGACCATCATCAGTTATTTTACTCCCTAAATAGCAAAACTCCTTTACTACTTTAAGTGTCTCATTTCCTAATCTAATCCCCTCAGCATCACCCGATTTAATTTGGCTACATTCCATTATCCTCGTTTTGCTTTTGTTGATGTTCATCTTATATCCTCCTTTCAAGACACTGTCCATTCCGTTCAACTGCTCTTCCAAGTCCTTTGCTGTCTCTGACAGAATTACAATGTCATCGGCGAACCTCAAAGTTTTTACTTCTTCTCCATGAATTTTAATACCTACTCCAAATTTTTCTTTTGTTTCCTTTACTGCTTGCTCAATATACAGATTGAATAACATAGGGGAGAGGCTACAACCCTGTCTCACTCCTTTCCCAACCACTGCTTCCCTTTCATGCCCCTCGACTCTTATAACTGCCATCTGGTTTCTGTACAAATTGTAAATAGCCTTTCGCTCCCTGTATTTTACCCCTGCTACCTTCAGAATTTGAAAGAGAGTATTCCAGTTAGCGTTGTCAAAAGCTTTCTCTAAGTCTACAAATGCTAGAAACGTAGGTTTGCCTTTTCTTAATCTTTCTTCTAAGATAAGTCGTAAGGTTAGTATTGCCTCACGTGTTCCAACATTTCTACGGAATCCAAACTGATCTTCTCCGAGGTCCGCTTCTACCAGTTTTTCCATTCGTCTGTAAAGAATTCGCGTTAGTATTTTGCAGCTGTGACTTATTAAACTGATAGTTCGGTAATTTTCACATCTGTCAACACCTGCTTTCTTTGGTATTGGAATTATTATATTCTTCTTGAAGTCTGTGGGTATTTCGCCAGTCTCATACATCTTGCTCACCAGATGGTAGAGTTCTGTCATGACTGGCTCTCCCAAGGCCATCAGTAGTTCTAATGGAATGTTGTCTACTCCCGGGGCCTTGTTTCGACTCAGGTCTTTCAGTGCTCTGTCAAACTCTTCACCCAGTATCTTATCTCCCATTTCATCTTCATCTACATCCTCTTCCACTTCCATAATACTGTCCTCAAGTACATCGCCCTTGTATAAACCCTCTATATAATCCTTCCACCTTTCTGCCTTCCCTTCTTTGCTTAGAACTGGGTTGCCATCTGAGCTCTTGATATTCATACAAGTGGTTCTCTTCTCTCCAAAGGTCTCTTTAATTTTCCTGTAGGCAGTATCTATCTTACCCCTAGTGAGACAAGCCTCTACATCCTTACATTTGTCCTCTAGCCATCCCTGCTTAGCCATTTTGCACTTTCTGTCGATCTCATTTTTGAGACGTTTGTATTCCCTTTGGCCTGCTTCATTTACTGCATTTTTATATTTTCTCCTTTCATCAATTAAATTCAATATTTCTTCTGTTACCCAATGATTTCTATTAGCCCTCGTCTTTTTACCTACTTGATCCTCTGCTGCCTTCACTACTTCATCCCTCAGAGCTACCCATTCTTCTTCTACTGTATTTCTTTCCCCCATTCCTGTCAATTGTTCCCTTATGCTCTCCCTGAAACTCTCTACAACCTCTGGTTCTTTCAGTTTATCCAGGTCCCATCTCCTTAAATTCCCACCTTTTTGCAGTTTCTTCAGTTTCAATCTGCAGTTCATAACCAATAGATTGTGGTCAGAATCCACATCTGCCCCTGGAAATGTCTTACAATTTAAAACCTGGTTCCTTAATCTCTGTCTTACCATTATATAATCTATCTGATACCTATTAGTATCTCCAGGATTCTTCCAGGTATACAACCTTCTTTTATGATTCTTGAACCAAGTGTTAGCTATGATTAAGTTATGCTCTGTGCAAAATTCTACAAGGCGGCTTCCTCTTTCATTTCTTCCCCCCAATCCATATTCACCTACTATGTTTCCTTCTCTCCCTTTTCCTACTGACGAATTCCAGTCACCCATGACTATTAAATTTTCGTCTCCCTTCACTACCTGAATAATTTCTTTTATCTCGTCATACATTTCATCAATTTCTTCATCATCTGCAGAGCTAGTTGGCATATAAACTTGTACTACTGTAGTAGGCATGGGCTTTGTGTCTATCTTGGCCACAATAATGCGTTCACTATGCTGTTTGTAGTAGCTAACCCGCACTCCTATTTTTTTATTCATTATTAAACCTACTCCTGCATTACCCCTATTTGATTTTGTATTTATAACCCTGTAATCACCTGACCAAAAGTCTTGTTCCTCCTGCCACCGAACTTCACTAATTCCCACTATATCTAACTTTAACCTGTCCATTTCCCTTTTTAAATTTTCTAACCTACCTGCCCGATTAAGGGATCTGACATTCCACGCTCCGATCCGTAGAATGCCAGTTTTCTTTCTCCTGATAACGACGTCCTCTTGAGTAGTCCCCGCCCGGAGATCCGAATGGGGGACTATTTTACCTCCGGAATATTTTACCCAAGAGGACGCCATCATCATTTAATCATACAGTAAAGCTGCATGTCCTCGGGAAAAATTACGGCTGTAGTTTCCCCTTGCTTTCAGCCGTTCGCAGTACCAGCACAGCAAGGCCGTTTTGGTTAATGTTACAAGGCCAGATCAGTCAATCCTCCAGACTGTTGCCCCTGCAACTACTGAAAAGGCTGCTGCCCCTCTTCAGGAACCACATGTTTGTCTGGCCTCTCAACAGATACCCCTCCGTTGTGGTTGCACCTGCGGTACGGCCATCTGTATCGCTGAGGCACGCAAGCCTCCCCACCAACGGCAAGGTCCATGGTTCATGGGGGAAGTTTACTACTTTAAGTGTCTCATTTCCTAATCTAATTCCCTCAGCATCACCCGACTTAATTTGACTACATTCCATTATCCTTGTTTTACTTTTGTTGATGTTCATCTTATATCCTACTTTCAAGACACTGTCCATTGCATTCAACTGCTCTTGCAAGTCCTTTGCTGTCTCTGACAGAATTGCAACGTCACAGGCGAACCTCAAAGTTTTTGTTTCTTCTCCATGGATTTTAATACCTACTCCGAACTTTTCTTTTGTTTCCTTTACTGCTGGCTCAATATACAGGTTGAATAACATGGGGGATAGGCTACAACCCTGTCTCACTCCCTTCCCAACCACTGCTTCCCTTTCATGTCCCTCAACTCTTATAACTGCCATCTGGTTTCTGTACAAATTGTAAATAGCCTTTCGCTCCCTGTGTTTTACCCCTGACACCTTCAGAATTTGAAAGAGAGTATTCCAGTCAAATTTGTCAAAAGCTTTCTCTATGTCTACAAATGCTAGAAACGTAGGTTTGCCTTTCCTTAATCTATTTTCTAAGATAAGCCATGAGGTCAGTATTGCCTCACGTGTTCCAACATTTGTACGGAATCCAAATTGATCTTCCCCGATGTCAGATTCTACCAGTTTTTCCACTTGTCTGTAAGGAATTTGTGTTAGTATTTTGCAGCCGTGGCTTATTAAACTGATAGTTCGGTAATTTTCACATCTGTCAACATTTGCTTTCTTTGGGATTTGAATTATCATATAGTTCTTGAAGTCTGAGGGTATTTCTCCTGTCTCATACATCTTGCTCACCAGATGGTATAGTTTTGTCAGGGCTGGCTCTCCCAAGGTTATCAGTAGTTCTCACGGAATGTGGTCTACTCCCGGGGCATCATCTACATCCTTTTCCATTTTCATAATATTGTCCTCAAGAACATCATTCTTGTATAGATCCTCTATATACTCCTTCCACCTTTCTGCTTTCCCTTCTTTGTTTATAACTGGGTTTCCATCTGAGCTCTTGCTATTCATGCAAGTGGTTCTCTTTTCTCCAAAGGTCTCTTTAATTCTCCTGTTGGCCATCTTACCTAAAACCTATCAGTACGTTCCACTGTTAAAAACTGTGGTAGTTTAGCTGCACAAATAAACAACACCTGGAGATTCTCCACACGTTGCAAGAGCTAGGTACTGCCCATATGTACAGTCGCCATCTGTGCCTCATGTAGTGAGGTATCATTCTATATTGCATACAAGCCAGATTGACGCTTGTGACCATGACACTTAGCTACTATAGTAAGCAAGGTGTATACGCTCCTGGACAACCAGGAAAACCCCAGAATTTTTTCAAAAATGGTTCAAATGGCTCTGAGCACTATGGGACTCAACTGCTGAGGTCATTAGTCCCCTAGAACTAGTTAAACCTAACTAACCTAAGGACATCACACACACCCATGCCCGAGGCAGGATTCGAACCTGCGACCATAACAGCAGCGCGGCTCCGGACTGGAGCGCCTAGAACCGCACGGCCACCGCGGCCGGCCAGAATTTTTTCATCCGGGAGAAAATCGGGAAAAACCCCTATTTTTTCGGAATTTCGGGAATTTTTCGTTGTTGTAGTTTTCAGTTAAATTTTTGTAATTTTGACTGGTAAGAACTGACACTCTGACAAAGAATATTACTGTATCCCGCTACTGCAGAATAATACCGGTACTGCAGCAATAAGACAAACGAGAGGAAAAAACCAAAATAAAACTTAAGTTGCAAAGAAAATGCGCCATTTACAACAACAAAACATACTGCACTCGCAAGTGTATGCCAACAGCAAAGTGTGTCAAAGGCATTAGGACAAAGACTATACAATACTGTACTTCACAACAACCGGCTTCCGATGAGCGTGACGTCACAACTGTTTACGGTAGGTTCGTTTGAGCAGTTGGCAGCGGGCTCATGCGCTGGCGCAGTTGAGTCACGTATGAGCAGTATCTATCTTCTCCCGCTTCTGGGTTCCTGGCTACGTGAAAGTGCGGCTTTTACCAGTTTCGGAAATAGCAGCAAGCAGCCAGAAGCAATTGGAAAATTTTTCTGGTGCGCCCAAGCTGCCAGATTGGCGCATTCGCAGAGCAGTCTGTGTTGTATTGGGGAGGAGAGTAGTCTCCACGTGATCCGTGTTTATGTTTAGTGACTGCTGTTTCCTCTTCGTTTATAGCTTTCACGTCAAATGGAAACAGAATGGGTTTCTTTGACTGGGAACTATCAAGTGAACTAAAATACATTCGCGTAATTACGGAAGGCTAAAATATGTTACTCGTTTCCGTTTACTGATTTTATTTCAAAGTTTTTGGCAGTGAAGCATTAATCGCCTTGCAAAACTGTGAAGTTATTTTTGTCGTTTTGCTAAAGAAATTTGGTTTTTATTAATCTTTTCCACTGAGGCAGTCAATTTATTTGAAACGAAATGTTTCATTCTTCACTATTGGCTAATTTCAACAGTTGACTGAATTTCAAGTGCTCGTTTTCATCTACGGGTACGTATGGCATTAGGCCACAATAAAGAACCAAACATGAGATTATACAGTACTGGTACACGAAGGAAATTTACACCCCGTACACAACACTAGAAAGCTTAACATCAAGTTGGGGGCGTACTTCATTGTGAATCTGGACATACGAATGTTGCCTGTGCTAATCTAGCACAGAATACCTGGGGAACCGGCGTCTGACATATGGTGTTATGCACATGATAACAGGACCATGTCTGATCTTCAACTGTAGCCTGGGTATACCTTAACCGTGGGAATAACGGCGTCACATTTCACTGTGCTCTGACTGTTAAATCGATGTGACATGTGTGGGTGGAGAACAGCAGCGTGTGTGCCGATTCCCATTTATAACTAGATGACTTGTTCAGAGTGGCAACCGTGATGGATGTCTGACCAATAGCGAACCGTTCCATATACACAGGACTCCTGTCGTAGCAGGTGTTGTATCAAGAACACACTCGAAGTAGATTATGACACACGAACAGCAGTTAAGTCTTCGACCAATGCTCGCTCTGTTATTATGTATTATGTTATTAATGTATTTTCCAGTCGAAGTACAAACCAGCATCTTTCAGTATGTGGAACAATACCTGCACTGATGTATAGGTGTGACATCCTCGACGCTTACATACGCGAGTGAGGTATATTTGGCTGATAAAGTACATCCTTCACGTGATCGATAGATCGTAGATCGTAACATCTATCTTGGGAAACATCCTACATAAATTTTGTGGCACATTTCTCTTCATTTTTCAAGAAAAACTTTTATTTCAGTATAACGTCAACCGTTTTAGAATACAACAGCGTGAAAACTACGCTGTTTGTCTTTGACTTGTGATCACATTTCTCTAAAGGGGTTTCTTCTTTCTCCATAAAAATATTTTTACAGCTCGCACTGTGCCTCTTAATATTTGATATGCTTTTAGTGAAACGATCCGTTAGTATCTGTACGAAATCAGTAGAATACGTCTTTCGGTCCAAAAATGTTATTGAATGTAGTCTGTTGCGTATATGTTTCTAAATAAACAATTAATTCCTGAGACTTATTGATATTAAGTGAGTATTTAAGTGAACTGCAATAAAATCAACAATATATTTACTATTATAAAATAAAAAACATATTTCTGGTATTAATAAGAAGTAAGTCCTATTTTCGGCAAACGGATTCCAAATGTCTGCAATGCAGAATGCAAGGACATATGATATGTTAATGAATTTGACCTCTTGATATGCTTCTTACCTGGAAAATGAGCCATGATACTCAGGTTCAGAGGAGTGCGCTATATTTTTAACTTCCTGCATATCAGAGGGTTCTAAGAACATCGGTATGGATTAAAATCAGATGTGATTTATCTAAGGAAGCCACCAATGTCCCTCGTTCACCGCTAACTAATGTTCTTCCCGCCTCCACTGGGAATCTAATTAGCGATTGCGATGGCTTTCCAAAGACGTATGTAAATGGCGTTGACAATGGACTCCCATTCACGCAAATGTGTGACCGACAGTGTGCTCACTATACTCTGACACTTGCAGCGATAGACAATCCTGTCTTCAGTATCTCTGCACACGCAGAGCTCTAATGTTTGTGTTTTTGACTGAGGCACGGACGTCCAAAACGTTGTTGCATACCACTGGTTTTACCGTAATTCTCCCAGGTGATACACGCTGTGAAGACGATAGTATGTGATATCGGATGTACTACGTCGCTTTCTATACAGTTGCTTTCAGATCCATCGTCTCATATTGCCCAATGAAAACTGACAGAAAAATTTCTCTGTCTCGCTTCTTTTACTGCCACCACGTAGTACGTAATATATCACGTTTCCATAATACATGAATGTTTATCATGTTATGTGATAAGTTTCAGCCTCAGCTGCAGACACAACGTGAATCTTTCGTGCTGCTGATTTAAAAAGGTGACTTCCATTCGTGCATATTGTTGCAATTTATTAATTATTGAATAGACGTTTCAGCTACTTAATAACAAGAATTTGTAGAGGTGACTAACAAGTGTCACACGCTATCACACATTCCCTCTGACCTTCCCCTACCACAAACACTCCTCCTCCCAATCTTCACCAAGCGAGGTGGCGCAGTGGTTAGCCCACTGGACTCGCATTCGGGAGGACGACGGTTCAATCCCAAGTCTGGCCACCTTCATTTAGGTTTTCTGTCATTTCCCCAAATCGCTCCAGGCAAATGCCTGAATGGTTCCTTTTAACCCATTACTGGCCATTGTCCCTTTTTTGGGATGCGTATATTTTACTTATATCTACATAAGCAATGGAGCTTTTAGCCTTTATTGTTGCACCTGTAGGTTCAACTAACTGCTATAATGCCTGTAAATGAAAAATAAATAACTTTTTTCTAAGTACTTCATGTCAGGCGTGTTTGTTACGAACATGTGGATATCCGTGTAATATTAAGTATAGTTCAGATTTTTTCAAGTAAGTGCAATATCGACATATTTTATGCGTCCCAATAATGGGACAATGGCATGTTACAGTATCATTTATTGTTGATGTGTCCTATTCTGGTATACACGTATTATACAGAGAAGAACTGCATTTTACGTTCTTCATATCTGCTTTTTTTCATGGTCTATTCGAATTTTACGACTCCAACAGGATAAAAACATGCCGCGTGGACTTACTCTTGAAGAAATTCTAGCAGAACTAGAGAATCATCAAGAGAGTGACGATGAAGATGATGACATAGAATTGGCGATTATTCCACCCGATGCAGATGTAATAACAGATGAAGAAGACATTGACGAAATGTACTGAATAATGAGTCTCTTGTACAAGATGTAGCCGGTACTTTAGAGCTCATAACCAGCTGAGATGAAGCTAATGCTACAGTTGTACCTCCAGAAGCAAAAAGAAGGAAAGCATTAGGAGATGGAGCAGAAAGTGGTACGTTACCTACAAAAAATATCAATGTAAGTAGTATAAATGTCAACCAACGTACACAAACATTAGTGAACCAGGGAAGAACAACGAACATTATGTTACAGAATGTCTAGCAAATAAGACAGTGCCCCAGGTGTTTGGGGATTTTTTTTTCTGAGAAACTAATGGATACTATTATTGAACAAAGCGAAATCTATGCTTGGCAACATAACGAAATAAATTTTCTGCTAACCAAAGAAGAACTAAAATCATTTATTGGCATACTACTTCTGAGTGGTTATCATAAGCTTCCCCATGAGAATATGTACTGGCAACAGGCTCCCGATGTCAGTGTTCCTTTAGTCTTCAACTCCATGTGAAGAAATAGGTTTCGGGAAATAAAGAGATTCATTCATCTCAGTGACAACTCCAAAATAGACAGAAACGACAAGATGTACAAACTGAGGTTGTACTTGAAATGCTGAAAAAGGAATTTGGTAAATTTGGCGTATTTCATTCAGAACTCTCAATTGATGAAATGATGGTACGTTATTATGGCAAACATTCAGATAAAATGTTTCTGGGGGGAACGCCTATCAAATTTGGATATAAAATTTGCTGTCTTACAAGTTACAATGGCTTTCTTTATAATTTTCCGCCATACTGCGGCAAGACTGACAACAAACAGGAGCCTTTGGGTGCAAGGGTAATAAATGAACTAACCAGCATGATTCCAGAATCAGAGTATCCAAATCATAAGCTTTTCTTTGACGACTTCTTCACCAGTGTTGACGCACTGATCACACTCGGAAAGAGTGAAATGAAAGCTACAGGAACAATAAGAGAGATCCGAACTAATGCATGTCCTTTGATTGACTCGAAAAAAATGGCAAAAGAAAAGGAACGAGGATTCTATGGCTACATGTTTGACAAAGAGAACGAAGTTCTGGTTGTGAAATGGAGTGACAACAAACCAGTATTATTGTAGCGACAAATTACAGTACTATTACTCCTCTGAGTTCTACTAAAAGATACTCACGGGCAAAGAAAAAGGAAATATCTGTTACAATGCCATATCTCATTGAAGAATACAATGGCTATATGGGTGGCGTAGATCTACTGGACAAGCATATTACTTTATAGGACAAGGATAAGGTCAAAGAAATGGTGGTGGCGATTATTCACGCAGATGATAGATATCTGCATAGTAAACACATGGCATGCATACCAAATTGCTAACTCTAATGAGAAGCTCTCACTTTTGGATGTCCGACGGAGAATAGTGATGTTTCACCTATCAAAGAAAACAGGATCAGTACCAAAACGCAGAGGACCACAAGGAAGCAAATTGATGGGAAGACAGGTGAGCACAGATGTATGACTAGATCCAGGAAATAATTTCATTGTGCCAAGTAAAAGACAGAAGAGGTGTGCTTACTGCAAGAAAAAAACAACAAAAATTAGTGATAGGTGCAATGTTGGTGTACACGACAAGTGTTTTGTTTCATTTCATACTGAATAGACATTCAATAATATTAAAACATTCTTTGTTTATTGTTTGTGTTGTTTCTTACAATATTAGGCATGGAGAATAAGGTTGTGAATTTGGATAGCGCATTTGGCTAATGTCCAAAAAATGGGATGGTCTGCAGTTTTTGTTCTAATACACTGAAAATTGATCCGGTAGAGTTTTGGCCAGTAATGGGTTAAGGGGCACGGCCGACTTCATTCCCCATTCTTTCCTAATCTGATGAGGCCGAAGACCTCGCTGTCTGGTCTCCTCCCCCAAAACAACCCAACTCCCACACTTCACCCCTCACTCATCATAAATTATGATCCATGACACAATATAATATTCCGTTATCTGAATATGACTCTCCAGCTGAAATAAACCTCTTTGCTAGATAATAGGAGATCCACATTCTTGAAGTGTTCAACATGTCCCAAAACAGTTAAAAAGCCTGCAGGTTGTTCTAGGTCACATTCACTTTTCTCCCGATATTATTAAACACCAGCACTTGTTTAAATTAAAAATTTCGGAACTCACAAACAGAGAACAACCTTGATAACTCAGTCAGAAATCGAAAAATGGTCAAGCAAGGAACTTTGATGAGGAAAAAGTTAAATATTTCTGTACAAAAACAAAACGCATTACTTCTATAAGTTTTCCCATGTTGACCTGCACCTAGATGACGCACTTACCGCTAAGGCCAACATAATAGCTGATGTCCTCTTCGAGACTTACCAGGGCGTATACGCTGACAAGGAAATAAAATCCCGGATTTCCCTGCTAAAAATACATTTTTCCCGGGTGAAAATACTTTTTTTCCGTGTTAAATGATAGTATACTTTCCTTTGGAACTGTCAGTCCTTTGCATGGTTAAGGTTTTATACACCGGCGTAGAACTTTCCGGCACCGTAGAAAACGAAACAAAAAAACACGTTTTGGAAAGACCTTTGATGTGCAGCAGCATATACAGAAGCCAATCCTAGCTCATGTAATGTGATCCCACCAGCCAATGACAGCAGACTTTCAGAGCATAGGACTCGCGATGTAGTCAGGCACTAGCAACATCATAGTTAAGTAGCGCGAACACACAAACAGAAAAACTTAATGGCTTGAATTAACATGCATAGTGTAGCTATAAGACAAGCCAAGCTTTCACATATAATATTGATCACGAAGATTAATGAGCTACAAGAGAAGCTACGCTTTCACAAATAATATTGGTCCTTTTGCGTGTGTTACACAAATACGCCAGTAAAATTTAAAATAATGATGTAAATTTCTTGTCTTCTGAGCTCGAAATTCGTCTAACACGGCTTGTCCTCAAAGTAGTTATTAAGTTTTAAACTAGAGTCAAACACTCTGTGATTTAAGAAATTCATGGCGCATTCTCATCCATAACATAATTCACCTTGGGTAAAAGAAAATCTGCTTTGAAAGTAACGCTTATCAAACCACCTTTCGCATTATTGTCCCACGACCTCTTAGAAATAGGTTCGTATCAGCAGTTGCCAGAGAGCGCCAGAAAACAAGCGTTACAGCACGTGCGCAGCTACGATGGCATAGGAAGCACGTATATTCATATGTGGAAAGTACTAAGTATGGAAGACACATGAAGAGCATCGGAATTTCGTAAACGATACTAAAATCCATAATTCGGCTGAAAGTCCTTTGTCATATGTCCAAATTCACAATGAAGTGGGCCCCCAATTTGATGTTAAGCTTTCCAGTGTTGTTTACGGGATGTAAATTTCCTTCGTGTACCAGTACTGTATAATCTCATGTTTGGTTCTTTATTGTGGCCTAATGCCATACGTACCAGTAAATGAAAACGAGCACTTGAAATTCAGTGAACTGTTGAAACTAACCAATAGTGTGGAATGAAACATTTTGTTTCAAATAAATTGATTGCCTCAATGGAAAAGATTAATAAAAACCAAATTTCTTTAGCAAAACAACAAAAATAACTTCACAGTTTTGCAAGGCGATTAATGCTTCACTGCCAAAACATTGAAATAAAATCAGTAAACGGAAACGAGTAACATATTTTAGCTTTCCGTAATTACGTGAATGTATTTTAGTTCACTTGATAGTTCCCGGCCAAAGAAACCCATTCTGTTTCCATTTGACGTGAAAGCTATAAACGAAGAGGAAACAGCAGTCACTAAACATAAATACGGATCAAGTGGAGACTACTCTCCTCCCCAATACAACTCAGACTGCACTGCGAATGCGCCAACTTGCAGCTTGGGCGCACCAGAAAAATTTTTCATTTGCTTCTGGCTGCTTGCTGCTACTTCCGAAACTGGTAAAAGCCGCAATTCACGTAGCCAGGAACCCAGAAGCGGGAGAAGATAGATACTGCTCATACGTGACTCAACTGCGCCAGCGCATGAGCCCGCTGCCAACTGCTCAAACGAACCTACCGTAAACAGTTGTGACATCATGCTCATCGGAAGCCAGTTGTTATGAAGTACAGTATTGTATAGCCTTCGTCCTAATGCCTTTGACACACTTTGCTGTTGGCAGACACTTGTGAGTGCAGTATGTTTTGTTGTTGTAAACGGCGCATTTTCTTTGCAAGTTAAGTTTCAAAAATTGGTTCAAATGGCTCTGAGCACTATGGGACTTAACATCTATGGTCATCAGTCCCCTAGAACTTAGAACTACTTAAACATAACTAACCTAAGGACATCACACAACACCCAGTCATCACAAGGCACAACTTAAGTTTTATTTTTGTTTTTTTCTCTTGTTTGTCTTATTGCTGCAGTACCGGTATTATTTTGCAGTAGCGGGATACAGTAATATTCTTTGTCAGAGTGTCAGTTCTTACCAGTCAAAATTATAAACATTGGACTGAAAACTACAACAACGAAAAATTCCCAGAATTCCTAAAAATTAGCAGGTTTTTCCCGATTTTCTCCCGGATGAAAAAATTCCGGGGTTTTCCCGTTTGTCCAGGAGCGTATGCACCTTACTTACTTTATTAGGTCAGTGTCATGGTCACAAGCGTCAATCTGTCGTGTATGCAATACAGAATGATACCTCACTACATGAGGCACAGATTGCGACGGTACATATGGGCTGTAGCTCTTGCAACATGTGTAGAATCTCCAGGTGTTGTTTATTTGTGCAGCTAAACTACCACAGTTTTTAACAGTGGACTGTACTGATAGGTTTTAGCTGCATAATTAATAATGAATAATATCACTGGGGGTAAGATAGATACTGCCTACAGGAAAATTAAAGAGACCTTTGGAGAAAAGAGAACCACTTGCATGAATATCAAGAGCTCAGATGGAAACCGAGTTATAAGCAAAGAAGGGAAAGCAGAAAGGTGGAAGGAGTATATACACTCCTGGAAATGGAAAAAAGAACACATTGACACCGGTGTGTCAGACCCACCATACTTGCTCCGGACACTGTGAGAGGACTGTACAAGCAATGATCACACGCACGGCACAGCGGACACACCAGGAACTGCAGTGTTGGCCGTCGAATGGCGCTAGCTGCGCAGCATTTGTGCACCGCCGCCGTCAGTGTCAGCCAGTTTGCCGTGGCATACGGAGCTCCATCGCAGTCTTTAACACTGGTAGCATGCCGCGACAGCGTGGACGTGAACCGTATGTGCAGTTGACGGACTTTGAGCGAGGGCGTATAGTGGGCATGCGGGAGGCCGGGTGGACGTACCGCCGAATTGCTCAACACGTGGGGCGTGAGGTCTCCACAGTACATCGATGTTGTCGCCAGTGGTCGGCGGAAGGTGCACGTGCCCGTCGACCTGGGACCGGACCGCAGCGACGCACGGATGCACGCCAAGACCGTAGGATCCTACGCAGTGCCGTAGGGGACCGCACCGCCACTTCCCAGCAAATTAGGGACAGTGTTGCTCCTGGGGTATCGGCGAGGACCATTCGCAACCGTCTCCATGAAGCTGGGCTACGGTCCCGCACACCGTTAGGCCGTCTTCCGCTCACGCCCCAACATCGTGCAGCCCGCCTCCAGTGGTGTCGCGACAGGCGTGAATGGAGGGACGAATGGAGACGTGTCGTCTTCAGCGATGAGAGTCGCTTCTGCCTTGGTGCCAATGATGGTCGTATGCGTGTTTGGCGCCGTGCAGGTGAGCGCCACAATCAGGACTGCATACGACCGAGGCACACAGGGCCAACACCTGGCATCATGGTGTGGGGAGCGATCTCCTACACTGGCCGTACACCACTGGTGATCGTCGAGGGGACACTGAATAGTGCACGGTAAATCCAAACCGTCATCGAACCCATCGTTCTACCATTCCTAGACCGGCAAGGGAACTTGCTGTTCCAACAGGACAATGCACGTCCGCATGTATCCCGTGCCACCCAACGTGCTCTAGAAGGTGTAAGTCAACTACCCTGGCCAGCAAGATCTCCAGATCTGTCCCCCATTGAGCATGTTTGGGACTGGATGAAGCGTCGTCTCACGCGGTCTGCACGTCCAGCACGAACGCTGGTCCAACTGAGGCGCCAGGTGGAAATGGCATGGCAAGCCGTTCCACAGGACTACATCCAGCATCTCTACGATCGTCTCCATGGGAGAATAGCAGCCTGCATTGCTGCGAAAGGTGGATATACACTGTACTAGTGCCGACATTGTGCATGCTCTGTTGCCTGTGTCTGTGTGCCTGTGGTTCTGTCAGTGTGATCATGTGATGTATCTGACCCCAGGAATGTGTCAATAAAGTTTCCCCTTCCTGGGACAATGAATTCACGGTGTTCTTATTTCAATTTCCAGGAGTGAAGATGGTCTATAAAAGGATGATGTTCTTGAGGACAATATTATGGAAATGGAAAAGGATATAGCTGACGAAGATGAAATGGGGGATATGATACTGCATGAAGAGTTTGACAGAGCACTGAAAGACCTAAGTCGAAACAAAGCCCAGTGAGTAGATAACATTCCGTTAGAACTACTAATAGCCTTGGGAGACCCAGCCCTGACAAAACTCCACCATCTGGTGAGCAAGATGTATGAGACAGGCGAAATACCCTCAGACTTCAAGAACTATAATTACTGATATCCTTGGGAGTGCCAGCCCTGACAAAACTCTACCATTTGGTGAGCAAGAAGTATGAGAGAGGCGAAATACCCTCAGACTTCAAGAACAATATAATAATTCAAATCCCAAAGAAAGCAAATGTTGACAGTTGTGAAAATTACCGAACTATCAGTTTAATAAGGATATAAGATGAACATCAACAAAAGCAAAACGAGGATAATGGAATGTAGTCGAATTAAGTCTGGTGAGGCTTAGGGAATTAGATTAGGAAATGAGACACTTAAAGTAGTAAAGGAATTTTGCTATTTGGGGAGCAAAATAACTGATGATGGTCGAAGTAGAGAGGATATAAAATGTATACTGGGAATGACAAGGAAACCGTTTCTGAAAAAGAGAAGTTTGTTAACATCGAGTATAGATTTAAGTGTCAGGAAGTCGTTTCTGACGGTATTTGTATGGAGTGTAGCCATGTATGGAAGTGAAACATGGACGATAAATAGTTTTGACAAGAAGAGAATAGAAGCTTTCGAAATGTGGTGCTACAGAAGAATGCTGAAGATTAGATGGGTAGACCACATAACTAATGAGGAGGTATTGAATACAATTAGGGAGAAGAGGAGTTTGTGGCACAACTTGACAAGAAGAAGGGACCGGTTGGTAGGACATGTCCTGAGGCATCAAGGGATCACAAATTTGGCATTGGAGGGCAGCGTGGAAGGTAAAAATCGTAGAGGGAGACCAAGAGATGAATACACTAAGCAGATTCAGAAGGATGTAGGTTGCAGTAGGTACTGGGAGATGAAGAAGCTTGCACAGGATAGAGTAGCATGGAGTAGCATCAAACCAGTCTCAGGACTGAAGACCACAGCAACAACAACAACATTCCAAGGTGGACATCCAACAGCTCTATCACTCAATGACGAGCCGAGTAACTTCTTCTTGCATAATGGCCGGATGTGGATGATCGTGTTATTCATTTGGTCAATTTTGAGGCATATTCTCTTGAATAAATCATCCAATGTTTCTGGTATTGTAATCATTTGCTTGTCTGTACATGTAAGTCACATATATTGATTTCTGTCCTACTCGCATAATTCCTTGATGGTGCGTTGATTTTTTTGTCCTTGTTTTAGGAAGTAAACGTATGACCTACAGGAAGTTTTGCTTCTGAATTTTAATGCCGTAGTCACTTGTGGTCTTTACAGAGTATGACTGATTTAAAGTTTATTATTGTTTCAGAATTTCACTCAGTAATTGTGAAATTTTGTAGAAAGGTGAGTTTATGTATTTAACAGTAGGTCTTATTGGGTAAATAAGTTTACAGATTTTGGGTTGAACTCTCACTCTTGAGTTACTGGGCTCATTATAATACATGTTCTTACTTTTTATTATTTGAACAGGAAATAGCATTTATCAAGCATTCTGATTTTACTTTTGGATCTTGTTTAAGGTCAGTTACGCTGCTGTTTAAAAGAGAAGTGAATGTGAAAGTGATATATTCATGATTTTTCATAATTACTACATAATTACTAACTCGAACCACCTCCGCAACTGAATGGTAAGCTTCACTCTCTTCGGTGCAGAAGGACCTGTGTTTGCTTCCTGGTTCCCTTTCCGAGGGAGTGAGGTGCCTCTTGATGTCAGGTGAGGAGTTGCTTGATTGAAGAACCAGCGGTATCAGGATTAATCTACTGGAAAGACTGTCGACATACTGATCACATGTTCCATAAACATAGATCGTTCCTTGCACTGCCTTGTATGCATCATTCGGCGAGTCAGAACATGTCTTATCCCTAATGTCTGAGAGGTGTCTACGTGTTATGTTTTCCTTAGTCAGCTCACACAATCATGGCATTATTGAGTTTCACATTTGAACTTTTAAAATCTTTCCCTCTTAGAAACAGCTTTGTGATTTCCATTATAGTTCCTTAATTCCTTGTGGGTGACTTTTTTTTTCCTGAGACAGATTGTTCAATGTTGTTTAGGTCTAGTGAGCCATTTGACTTCTTAGTGTGTATGATGAAGTTTCTCAGATTACTGTTGGTCAATCTGGGTCTTAAACTGCGGTTTAGCCATTTCCTGAGTAATTCATGTTCTTTTTCATTAAAATATTTCGTTAGCCATTGTTAGGCCTACGGTATTAATTTTAAAACATATTTTAAATTTATTTCGTTTCATGTGTAAAATTATTTTATAATGCTGATAGATAAGAAGCTCCAGCTTCACTCATATTATACTGTATTTGTGAAGTATTTGAAGTGTACAAACAAGTGTGTGTCTTGAACGTCGTGATGATCCATTACGGAATGAAATAATCGACGTTTGCTGACATTAGAATATTAAAAACGCTCTCCCTGGATCTTCTGGTATGTTCTTCACTCTTTTCCATCCGATTTTCCGTTGACTGATACGCAAAATTTCGAATTTAACACGTAAAATTCTCACAACAGGAATGTGCATTTCCCATCACCTCACTCAAAGGCAAAAGAAAACAATTTATTAAGCCATTTCCACCCAGATAGTGGATCCACATGATCTGTAATGTATGGTGTGACTTAATAAATCAGGGAATTATCTGTGACTCAAGGGGTTATTATTAACACTTGCTTTGAGATGGCTTTGTATATCGACAAATTGTATGAAATAAATAATAGGTACACGTGGGCTAGAGTAAGGTCCGAATGCCAACTGAAAAATGTATATAGAAGTTTAGAACTTGAGTAACAGAAAATTTTTAATAAAAATTGAGAAAAGGATAATGTTTTTCGATTACAGACTTAATGTTCAATGTAAGTAAGAAGCAGTAAGGAAGTAAATGAAAAATTTTGTGATGTACTGTTGTTGTTGTGGTCTTCAGTCCTGAGACTGGTTTGATGCAGCTCTCCATGCTACTCTATCCTATGCAAGCCTCTTTATCTCCCAGTACCTACTGCAACCTACATCCTTATGAATCTGCTTAGTATATTCATCTCTTGGTCTCCCTCTACGATTTTTACCTTCCACGCTGCCCTCCAATACTAAATTGGTGATCCCTTGGTGCCTCAGAACATGTCCTACCAACCGATCCCTTCTTCTGGTCAAGTTGTGCCACAAACTTCTCTTCTCCCCAATCCTATTCAGTACCTCCTCATTAGTTATGTGATCTACCCATCTAATCTTCAGCATTCTTCTGTAGCACCACATTTCGAAAGCTTCTATTCTCTTCTTGTCTAAACTATTTATCGTCCATGTTTCACTTCCTCACATGGCTACACTCCATACAAATACTTTCAGAAACGACTTCCTGACACTTAAATCCATACTCTAGGTTAACAAATTTCTCTTCTTTAGAAACGCTTTCCTTGCCATTGCTAGTCAACATTTTATATCCTCTCTACTTCGACCATCATAAGTTATTTTGCTCCCCAAATAGCAAAACTCCTTTACTACTTTAAGTGTCTCATTTCCTAATCAAATTCCCTCAGCATCACCCGAATTAACTCAACTACATTCCATTATCCTCGTTTTGCTTTTGTTGATGTTCATCTTATATCCTCCTTTCAAGACACTGTCCATTGCGTTCAACTGCTCTTCCAAGTCCTTTGATGTCTCCGACAGAATTACAATGTCATCGGCGAACCTCAAAGTTTTTATTTTTTCTCCATGGATTTTAAAACCTACTCCGAATTTTTCTTTTGTTTCCTTTACTGCTTGCTCAATATACAGATTGAATAACATCGGGAAGAGGCTACAACCCTGTCTTACTCCCTTCCCAACCACTGCTTCCCTTTCATGTCCCTCGACTCATAACTGCCATCTGGTTTCTGTACAAATTGTAAATAGCCTTTCTCTCCCTGTATTTTACCTCTGCCACCTTTAGAATTTGAAAGAGAGAATTCCAGTCAACATTGTCAAAAGCTTTCTCTAAGTCTACAAATTCTAGAAACGTAGGTTTGCCTTTCCTTAATCTTTCTTCTAACATAAGTCGTAAGGTCAGTATTGCCTCACGTGTTCCAGTGTTTCTACGGAATCCAAACTGATCTTCCCCGAGGTCGGCTTCTACTAGTTTTTCCATTCGTCTGTAAAGAATTCGTGTTAGTATTTTGCAGCTGTGGCTTATTAAACTGATTGTTCGGTAATTTTCACATCTGTCAACACCTGCTTTCTTTGGGATTGGAATTATTATATTCTTCTTGAAGTCTGAGGGTATTTCGCCTGTTTCATACATCTTGCTCACCAGACGGTAGAGTTTTGTCAGGACTGGCTCTCCCAAGGCCGTCAGTAGTTCCAATGGAATGTTGTCTACTCCCGGGGCCTTGTTTCGACTCATGTCTTTCAGTGCTCTGTCAAACTCTTCACGCAGTATCGTATCTCCCATTTCATCTTCATCTACATCCTCTTCCATTTCCATAATATTGTCCTCAAGTACATCGCACTTGTATAGACCCTCTATATACTCCTTCCACATTTCTACTTTCCGTTCTTTGCTTAGAACTGGGTTTCCATCTGAGCTCTTGATATTCATACAAGTCGTTCTCTTCTCTCCAAAGGTCTCATTAATTTTCCTGTAGGCGGTATCTATCTTACCCCTAGTGAGATAAGCCTCTACATCCTTACATTTGTCCTCTAGCCATCCCTGCTTAGCCATTTTGCACTTCCTGTCGATCTCATTTTTGAGACGTTTGTATTCCTTTTTGCCTGTTTCATTTACTGCATTTTTATATTTTCTCCTTTCATCAATTATATTCAATATTTCTTCTGTTACCCAAGGATTTCTACTAGCCCTCGTCTTTTTACCTACTTGATCTTCTGCTGCCTTCAGTACTTCATCTCTCAAAGCTACCCATTCTTCTTTTACTGTATTTCTTTCCCCCATTCCTGTCAATTGTTCCCTTATGCTCTCCCTGAAACTCTGTACAACCTTTGGTTATTTCAGTTTATCCAGGTCCCATCTCCTTAAATTCCCACCTTTTTGCAGTTTCTGCAGTTTTAATCTACAGGTAATAACCAATAGATTGTGGTCAGAGTCCACATCTGCCCCTGGAAATGTCTTACAATTTATAACCTGGTTTCTAAATCTCTGTCTGACCATTATATAATCTATCTGATACCTTCTAGTATTTCCATGTGTACAACCTTTTTTCATGATTCTTAAACCAAGTGTTAGCTATGATTATGTTGTGCTCTGTGCAAAATTCTACGAGGCGGCTTCCTCTTTCATTTCTTAGCCCCAATCCATATTCACCCACTACGTTTCCTTCTCTCCCTTTTCCTACACTCGAATTCCAGTCACCCATGACTATTACATTTTCGTCTCCCTTCACTATCTGAGTAATTTCTTTTATTTCATGATACATTTCTTCAATTTCTTCGTCATATGCAGAGCTAGTTGGCATATAAACTTGTACTACTGTAGTAGGTGTGGGCTTCGTATCTATCTTGGCCACAATAATGCGTTCACTATGCTGTTTGTAGTAGCTAACCCGCATTCCTATTTTTCTATTGATTATTAAACCTGTTTTGTGTTTATAACCCTGTAGTCACCTAACTGGAAGTCTTGTTCCTCCTGCCACCGAACTTCACTTGTTCGACAAGATCGCCGTTTAACAATCAGAGCAGTGTCTGAGTTAACAGGTGTTGACAAGGAAAGTGTCGAACAAGTTTACCGATTTTTTCAATGTTTGCATCAGTTTTTGCTGACAATGGTCTGCCAGTGCGAGTGTCATCACTGGTGTCTTCGCGGCCATCTTTAAATCGTTTAAACCACTCAAACACTTGTGTTCGCGATAAACAATCATCGCCGTACACTTGTTGTAACATTACAAACGTTTCACTTGCAGATTTTTCTAGTTTGAAACAAAATTTGATGTTAACACGCTGTTCTTTCTGTACACTCAACATTTTCCGACGCACAGACAAAACGTCAACTACTTAAAACAGACGCCACGGGCAGACTGAGTGCAGGAGGCAGATGAAACTCGAGCAGTAGGCGGAGCGAGAGTCACGTTTTAAATTCTAAAACATGTGCAGATGGAGACTCTGACCACGATTTATTGGTTATAGACAGCGGATTAAAATTGAAGACGTTGCAGAAATTTAGGATATTAAAGAGACTGAACGGTTGTTAAGTGGAACAATGGCTACATTAGGTAATGATTGAATAAAGAAGGAGTAAAGAACAAACTAAAAGACGAATGAGTAGAGTTGAGAGGCGATGTATTGAAAGCAGCGAATAAATAGGCCAAAAGATATACCCTAGTATAAATCCATGTATAACGAACGGAATATTGAATCTAACTGACAAAAGGCGAAAATAAAAAACGGAGCAAATGAAGTGTGCAAAGAGAAATAGAGACGTCTAACAAAATAAGTTTGGTAGAAAGTGCAAAATATCGAAGCAGGAACGTCTATAAGAGTAACGCAAGGATTTAGGAGCGTGCATACCTAAAGGAAAGATAAATGGGACAAAACACAGCGTGCGAACGGTTATCTGCAACTTGTACAGAACCAAGGCTGCAGCCGAATGATATGAAAGGAAAGCAGCGGTTGAGCAGGGAATGAGACAGTGTTGTTGCCTATCTCCATATGTTATTCATTCTGTATACTGAGTAGCCAGTAAAGAAGACCTATGAGAAATTTAGAAAATGAATATAAGTTCAGGGAGAAGAAATTGTTTTGCCAACGGCAATTTAATTCTATCAGAGACAGTTAGGTGCATAGAAGAGCACTTGTGGAATGAATTGTTACTTGGAAAGAAGTAGGAAGATGAAAAAAGTTTAAATTAAACGTGGTGGACCGCAGTCGAATTAAATCACGTGAGGCTGGAGCAGTAAGAAGAGCAAATGAGACAATAAAAGATGTGGAAGTCTTTTCCAGTTTGGGCAACAAAATAATTAATTATGGCCAAAGTAGTGACAATATGAAATGCAGACTGGTGATAGCACGACAGGAAAAACATCTCTTAACATCTGATATAAATGTAACTATTATAAAGTCTTTTGTGAAAGTATTTGTCTGGAGTGTAGGTTGATACGAAAATGAAACATAGACGATAAGCAGTTCAAACAAGAAGAGAGTTCATGCTTTTGAAAGCTTGCTGCATGCATGAGGAGAATGCTGAAGATTAGACAGATAGTTCGAGTAACTGATGGAGAGGCATGGAATCGAATTGGGGCAAAAAACTGTACAGCACAACCTGAGTAAAGGAAAGAATCGGTTGATACAACACATCTTGAGGCACGAAGGTATCAAAAACTGGATAATAGAAAGACTTATGTGCAGTAAACATTGCAGAGGGAGACCAAGGCTTGAATGCAATAAGAAGGTTCAAATGGATATAGGTTACAGTAGTTATCGAGAGAGGCTTGCACAGGATAGTAATATGGAGAGCTGTATCACACCAGATATCAGAATAAACACAACAAAAGCAATATATTGCTGAAACTGTGTGTAGTACTCGTAATACATAGTTAAGGCTGCTTGGGTTGAGTCTCATTTTCTGTCTTTTAAACTGATAGATTGTACGCATAGTAGACGAAATGACTCTGAGATTAACCTCGTCATTATCTTAACGATGTGTCTGATCTTATTAAAATTCAAACCTATGCTTAATCGCAGTGAGTTATTATGATAAGGAATAAAACTGACTGTGAAGTGCAGATTTTATTGAAGAAATAGCCTGTTAATCTTCACCTATTGCCTTTCCCTATTTAGCTACAGGATCCACGTTGCTATATCGGATTTGGAAGCGTCAACGACTATTGGTATCTGGGTGCAATCACTGACACCATTACTCAACCTGGAAAGAAATCTGTGTACTCCATTTGTCTGTGTAGACATCGTGCTCAAGTGAAACGACATATTCAGATTGTTTGTGTAGCGTGTAAATGAGGCGAGACCTGGGTACCAGCCCGACATTCACCTAGTTCGATGTGTACAACCGCCTGAAAATCACACCCATGCTGGCCGGCTCACCAGCTCTCGTCCTTAACCATTGAGGTAGAATCGATCCGGGGATCGCTCGCCTCCCCGCGCCACGGAAGCTGGCACTTTAATGCTCTCGGCTATCCGGACGGGTGAGAACTTATTGCTAACGTTAATTTTTATTAAATGCTCGGAATCAGATTTCACCTATTAATAATGAGAATAAGGCCTTATTCTCTGGCTGTTTTATACTTTTACGTTACACGAAAGCACCTTCGGCTTCATTTGAAGTGACACTAATTCACAAAGGTAATCTCGCACATGGCTTGCATTAAATTATTCCTAGGTTGGCACTAAACTGTGTGAAGGGTGGTAGAGCACGTCTATGAGAGTCGAACGCAAAAAAATTAAGTAGCCAGCGAACAAGACCTGAACCACATGTTACCTGATCAATGTTTAGTTCTTCGTCGCTTTCGTTTATTGCCAGGTATTCTAGCGGCTACCAGCAAACAAGACCTGAACGACGTCTTACCTCATCAGTCTCGTCCTCTACACAGATTACGCTCACCACCAGTTTTTCTGGCAGCGAACAAGACCAGAACGACATCGTACCCAGTACACCTCCTTACCTTTCTCGCCATCTTCTTCAGACTCGTCCTCCTCTGCCACCGCCTCCAGCAGCCGGCGGTCACTGGGCGCCGGGGCCGCTGCTCCCTCCTGTGGCGGCTGTTGCTTGAACCCCACACCTGTCTGTACAAGAAGAAGTGTGACAATTAAAGAAACTTACAAATCACAAGTGATTTATTCTTCTAATATTTTGAGTTTCACGCATCTACACTATTAGCCATTAAAATTGCTACACCACGAAGACGACGTGCTACAGACGTGAAATTTAACCGACAGGAAGAAGATACTGTCATATGCAAATGATTAGTTTTTCAGAGCATTCACACAAGGTTGGCGCCGGTGGCGACACCTACAACGTTCTGACACGAGGAAAGTTTCCAACCGATTTCTGATACACAAGCAGCAGTTGACCGGCGTTGCCTGGTGAAACGTTGTTGTGATGCCTCGTGTAAGGAGGAGAAATGCGTACCATCACGTTTCCGACTTTAATAAAGGTCGGATTGTAGCCTATCACGATTGCGGTTTATCGTATCGCGACATTGCTGCTCGCGTTGGTCGAGATCCAATGACTGTTAGCAGAATATGGTTCAAATGGCTCTGAGCACTATGGGACTTAACAGCTATGGTCATCAGTCTCCTAGAACTTAGAACTACTTAAAGGACGACACACAACACCCAGTCATCACGAGGCAGAGAAAATCCCTGACCCCGCCGGGAATCGAACCCAGGACCCCGTGCACGGGAAGCGAGAATGCTACCGTGAGACCACGAGCTGCGGACTAGCAGAATATGGAATCGGTGGGTTCAGGAGGGTAATACAGAACGCCGTGCTGGATCCCAATGGCCTCGTATTACTAGCAGTCGAGATGACAGGCATCTTATCCGCATGGCTGTAACGAATCGTATAGCCACGTCTCAATCCCTGAGTCAACAGGTGGGGACGTTTGCAAGACAACAACCACTGCACGAACAGTTCGACGACGTTTGCAGCAGCATGGACTATCAGCTCGGAGACCATGGCTGCGGTTACCCTTGACGCTGCATCACAGACAGGAACACCTGCGATGATGTAGTCAACGACGAACCTGGGTGCACGAATGTCAAAACCTCATTTTTTCGGATGAATCCAGGTTCTGTTTACAGCATCACGATGGTCGCATCCGTGTTTGGCGACATCGCTGTGAACTCACATTGGAAGCGTGTATTCGTCATCGCCATACTGGCGTATCACCCTGCGTAAATGGTATGGTGTGCCATTGGTTACACGTCTCGGTCACCTCTTGTTCGCACTGATGGCACTTTGAACAGTGGACGTTACATTTCAGATGTGTTACGACCAGTGGCTCTATCCTTCATTCGATCCCTGCGAAACCCTACAGTTCAGCAGGATAATGCACGACCGCATGTTGCAGGTCCTGTACGGGCCATTCTGGATACAGAAAATGTTCGACTGCTGCACTGGCCAGTACATTCTCATAATCTCTCACCAACTGAAAACGTCTGGTCAATGGTGGCCGAGCAACTGGCTCGTCACAATACGCCAGTCACTACTCCTGATGAACAGTGGTATCGTGTTGAAGCTGCATGGGCAGCTGTAGCTGTACGCGCCGTCCAAACTCTGTTTGACTCAATGCCCATGCGTATCAAGGCCGTTATTACGGCCAGAGGTAGTTGTTCTGGGTACTGATTTCTCAGGTTCTATGCACCCAAATTGCGTGAAAATGTAATCACATGTCAGTTCTAGTATAATATATTTGTCCAATGAATACCCGTTTATCATCTGCATTTCTTCTTGGTGTAGCAATTTTAATGGCCAGTAGTGTAAATACATGCGAATCTTAATGGTCTGGCATCCTAAACAGACACTAGAGACGTACACGAGGCACGTTTGGAACTGATCAACAATCCTCTGTCTCACTTTAACTACAGTTAAGTTACTTCACAGAATCATTTATCAAGGAGCTTTAGACTACCCTGCTTTCTGCCACAGTGACACGGAAATACCGTTTATACACAATTCCTACCTACTTTTTCCCACACAGTGCATCTCAAAAGCTATATTTTCCTCAGAAACGATAATAAAATTACACAAATTTATGACAAGTTATTTATCTTTGCATTGTAGACTCTTTCAGGAGTGCTAGTTCTGCAAGGTTCGCAGGAGAGCTTCTGTAAAGTTTGGAAGGTAGGAGACGAGGTACTGGCAGAAGTAAAGCTGTGAGTACCGGGCGTGAGTCGTGCTTCGGTAGCTCAGTTGGTAGAGCACTTGCCCGCGAAAGGCAAAGGTCCCGAGTTCGAGTCTCGGTCGGGCACACAGTTTTAATCTGCCAGGAAGTTTCATGTGTGATATAGTTAATTATATCATTTCTACCAGAGTGTTAATATCTTTTGCCACGTTACCGGTCTCAGAATTACAGTATCACATGACAATTGTGTAGCTGCTAGGTAGCCATTAGCCTGGTATATCACTAATGATGGGACAGTTTTTTAGTTGTCTGACGTTATTACGCAACTTAATGTCCTCATGGCCATATATCAGCTGCGTCATTTCTGTTCTAATAATTCAAATCACATTAAACAACATATATAATCCGTTCGCTAAGAAATGAAAGAATAATTGTCTTTGTGGAGACAAAGAAACAAAGTTTTGAGATGCACCACAATTACGAGCAACGCCTTCTCCGTCCGCATTCGGAAAACTCAATATTCTGCCTCTTTCAAGAGTCCTCTAGCTAGTGTAGAGATAATATATCTCCAGATATTAGGTAAAGGCATCGCTCACTTACGCAACTCAAATATGTCTATAAATACCGGGTTGATCAAAAAGTCAGTATAAATTTGAAAACTTAATAAACCACGGAATAATGTACATAGAGAGGTAAAAAGTGACACACATGCTTGCAATGACATTGGTTTTATTAGAACAAAAAAAAAAAAACGCCATATTGCTAGACGCGTGAAAGATCTCTTGCGCGCGTCGTTTGGTGGTGATCGTGTGCTCAGCCGTCACTTTCGTCATGCTTGGCCTCCCAGGTCCCCAGACCTCAGTCCGTGCAATTACTGGCTTTGGGGTTACCTGAAGTCGCAAGTGTATCTTGATCGACCGACATCTCTAGGGATGCTGAAAGACAACATCCGAAGCCAATGCCTCACCATAACTCCGGACATACTTTACCGTGCTGTTCACAACATTATTCCTCGACTAAAGTTATTGTTGAAGAATGATGGTGAACATGCTGAGCATTTCCTGTAAAGAACATCATCTTTGCTTTGTCTTACTTTGTTGTGCTAATTATTGCTATTCTGATCAGATGAAGCTCCATGTCGGGCATTGTTTGAACGTTTGTATTTTTTTTTGGTTCTAATAAAATCCCATGTCATTCCAAGCATGTGTGTCGATTTGTACCTCTCTATCTATATTATTCCGTGATTTATTCAGTTTTCAAATTTATACTGATTTTTTGATCACCCGGTACATCACAATTTAAGCTTACTCTTTACAATGAAATAAAAAATTTCTAAAATAGTCACAACCCATGAAATATTAGATAACAGTGTACAGTTTTCAATTATTTAGCACCACTAGAATTCATTTAAGATAAAAGTTGCACTCTTGTGAAACTGTGGGTAATTACAGTAATATTCTGGCCAACCTGGCTAGTCTCCATCCCAGGGATTCTAATCCTTTTCCACCGGACAGGTGTCGCCACTGGAGTAGCGAAATGAGTGAGATATGCCTCCAGCTCTTCATTGGAGTAAGTGTGTACCAGAGGTGCAACCGGACACCCCAGCAGTCCACCTCCTGTCAACAAAACAATTAAACATGTCAGATTCAATACAATTCAAACTTCAAGAACATCAGTAAAACGGCAGAATTATTTTCAGGTCTAGATATATTCTCCTGAAGCACTATTTGCGACACGAATGCACCCAGAATAGCAAACATTATTGAGACGACACAAATACTGATGATGAATTTTGAAGAAGCTACTCATACGTTCAGGCTGATTATATGCATACGTTAGAAGATAGTGAATTAGGAACTAATATCTCAGCAAACGGTCATACCTGTGTACAGGCCGTTGTAACGTGAATCGAAAAACTTGTAATCTTATCAGACACAGTTACCGGGACTGCAACAAATAAAAATACTGTATTAATCCAATCTAAAACAGTGGGAAATGGAAGAAATATAGGTTGTGAACATGAGTGAAAAGATAACAGATATACCGATCGAAAAAGAGAGGTGTATAACGTGGGTGCAAAATTTGAGGTGTATAACGTGGGTGCAAAATTTTAACTGTCTAAATATATTCGAATATTTCTCTACATGACTTTAGGCGCATAACGATACAAATACTCACATTAGACCTCGCTGTAGCTGTTGTTAATACATACCGAATGCAGCTATTAAAACTCACTAATGATCTTCATGGCCGTTCACTTCTAAATACGAGGATTCATGGGACACCTACGTAACAAAACGAACTTAAATTTCCTGCCTCTCATTAAGTAGTTACCGGCGTTCGTACTTCGATTCATGAGATGTAAATTCAGAACATCAATACCTTCCTTTTATGTGCCACAAACTCCCGTAAACGCAGTACAATAACAGCCTTCACAAACAACTAACGTCAAATAAATTAAAAAATAAATATAGTTAATGAGTCGGTGTATGTCTCTGGAAAATGTGTAATGTCGTTGGATGACAAGCGAGAAACGTTTTCCACATCGTATTCCGATGTGCTAAATGCCGAGCAACTGCTGTATACCCACTCAAGCGACGTTGTCATGTCATTCGCTACAGAATCAAAAGTCGTTCTCGCATAACTCAACGTGCAGACATAAGTAGTTGTCATGCACGTAATTCTGAGCTTCACTGGAAATGTGGCATACCTTAGCGTACTGCCTCCAGCGGAGGAAGTATTTCTCCAATGTTCGCAATCGATCCGCACTCGGAACACACCGTACCCCGTTGCCCATCATGAAGCAACTGCCAGGGATCGTTTCCTCGGAAATGAACTTACCGATTTTCAGCTGTCTTTCATTGTTGCGTGTACCGTAGGATAACTTGTGTGTGCTACGTGTCATCTGATTCAGCGAGGACACACGTCATGCGAATACTGGTTCGGCTTCTGCTAGTACAATGTTCTGATGTAGTACGTTACCACGATGTATAGTTATCTAACAAAACTAAATCTGCTTGTTTCACTGAATTGCTGGTCTGATCAGCGTTCACGTAATTTTTGTAGATTCACTGACAAAGGGAGGCCACGACGTTTGGAACGCGGATTTACTGTAAACTTCGTACACTCGTAGTACTCCATGAGGACAACAAAATTTGTAAGCCGTAGCGCGTACTTCTCATCCGTTACTGAGAAAATCGCAAGATAATTTCGGTCGTCGAATATATATATATATATATATATATATATATATATATATATATATATATATATATATATATATATATATATATATATCTGTGCGTGGCCAACTTTAACCATGGAGCGAGTGCAGTCGAGTGGTGACGGCACGGTAACTCAGTGTGTTCGGTCAGAGCGTGAGCTTCCCTTACTAATAATAAAACTGAGCGAACAGATGAACGAACAAACTGAACGGGTGTCATCGGACGTCCGCCCTGAACGAATTCAGCAAACAATATACAACAATTTTTTGAAGACGCTATTAAAATACACTCGATACTGCATAACCAGTCCGCCGCTCGTGGTCTCGCGGTAGCGTTCTCGCTTCCCGAGCACGGGGTCCCGCGTTCGATTCCCGGCGGGGTCACGGATTTTTCATGCCTCGAGATGACTGGGTGTTGTTGTGTCGTCTTCATCATCTTCATTCATGCCCATTACGGTCGGAGGAAGGCTACGGCCAAACCACCTCCATTAGGACCTTGCCTAGTAAGGCGGTGCGGGTCTCCCGCATCGTTCCCCTACGCTCTGTAAAGAAGCATGGGACTTCATTTCATTTTTCCACTGCATAACCAATTATCAGCGCCGATTTTTAAGGAAATACTACGTTATGCATGGTTTGCTTCCAAACTATCGTCTGAAAGAGAGGTTTTTGAAAATGTTAGCGAGGTTTGTTTTTCCACAGAAAATGTCGAAAGACCTTGCGTATACGGAAACATAGCCTTTATTCAATGGAGCTGGTGCCGTTTAACTTTATATTTTCCATGTTTTTACGAAAAATACCATCCTGCAACTTGTACTCGTAATGTCGAAAGCGTCGATTAATTGTGCATCTTTCGAAAGCCGTCTGTGCCGGTCAAAACTTGGATGTAACAAGTCGTTTCGGGCTCCTTCCAGGTATAAGGGATTTCTCAAATCACGGGCAAGCATATATTTTCAGAAGGACTTTATGCATTTGGTCGTTTACTAGTCGATAGTTATGAATATTACATTATTTGTGATAATAAAAATTAGTAGACTGCCAAATAACATTGTAAATTTAATAAAATTTCATCCGATTACACGTACTTTCCCCATTATATCAGTTGTAATATAAATAATAAAGAAAATGACTGTGTCGAAAATAAAAAAAAACTGACGAACGCAACTCGATCTAGCGATTTAGCGGCTTGAACGCCAAATATCTATTTTTTTAAAAATTTGTTTTATATTGTTCATAGAATTTTTTCAGGGCGGACGTCCAATGACACACATTCAGTTTGTCGATGATCTTTCGCTCAGTTTTTTTATTGTAAAGGGTAACTAACGCTCTGACCGAACACGCTGAGCTACCGTGCCGGCACCACTCGCTTCATGGTTAAAATGGCCACGCATATATATATATATATATATATATATATATATTCGCCGTTCGCCGACCGAAATTATCTTGCGATTTTATCAATAACGCTTGAGAAGTACGCGCTACTGCTTACACATTTTGTTGTCCTCATGGAGTACTACGATTGTACGAAGTTTGCAGTAAATCTGCGTTCCAAACGTCGTGGCCTCCCCTTGTGAGTTTTACTATTCTTAATTCAGCATTTGGCTCAGCCGCATTACTTTGATGTTGTATTACAAGAATTGTTGGGTGATAAGACCATATATGTTAGGTCGATAGAGGAAGCTGTCTTGTGAATGTAGCGATTCAGCTTACTAGTCCGACAGCTTTGAATGTTGACTGGAGTGGTACCGAACTACAACACTCTGTAATGGATAAGGATCTTATTGTGCGTAATAAGTAATTCAAGTGATTTCCAAAACCATTTTGACACGACTTGCCTCTGAGATACGAAAACGAAACCACAGTGAAGCCGTAAATATGGACCAGGCAACAGAGTAGCCGAATTTTGGAAGCTTCAGTGTCTCTCTCATCAGGCCTGTGTCTATAAAAATTGCCATTGGGGTAAATTTCGCATCACAGTAAAGATAACATATTCGTCTGCATTTCGTATAATATTCAATATTCCTCAATGTCCAAAGATTTAGCTCGTAATGCGTAGGAGAGAAACATACAAATAATTTTACGCTGGAGAAAATATGAAACTACTAGTAAAATGCGTTCATCCATTGTACACCTGCACACTGACCTATTACTCACTAGCGTCAAAAGAATGTATGGCAAATCAGAGTTTTAGATGTAGGGATGTAGGCTGTAGTTGTCGACATTGAAGACCGTTGGCCTGGTAAACAACGTACAGCACTCAGGTAGGTACTTAGGCGAATAAGTTCGAGTTGAGAAGTAAGAAGATTACTCGGCAGTTAATGGGAAGTACTCTATCACTTTAGAGCAGGCACGGAGACAGTTGAGAACGCTTTGAAACGTTTGTAGAATGTGAGACACGGGAGTGTTTGTGTTTAAAGAACTCGATTTCGCATAAACCAAATTAAAAATTAAATAGGGAATATTTCTTCCTAGCGTAATTCAGTGCTTGTCTCAAGAGGACAGTATATTTCAACGAAAGTTGCAGAAAATAAGTGTTGCTATGTTAAGCTGTGACTGAATGTGGAATTTGATGAGGGGACATTCGCGGGAAGGCACGGGTTTTAATTATCGCTGGATAGACTGTCAGACATGGAAGAGGACAGCCGAGGAATTCGGAGATTCTTGTGGTGGAGTTCATAATTGGTGCTAGAGTCAGACAATATTAGAGGTGTTAGGCATGTCCATGGGCCGAAGCGAACCAGGATCTGTCTATCAAATGTTTCAGGAAGGCAGAATTTACATACCGTTTACATCGAAAGAAAGAGGTGTACATGGGATCCCGTTGGTCTGGTGAAGACGATCATCCGACGGCAACTATACCACGGCGTTTAAAACAGACAGGATTATCGTTTAGACGATTTAATTTTTTAAACGCCGTTTCAGTTCGTTGATTCAGCAATAATAACATCATTGTGTCGTAATTAACCTTTACATATACTGTTCGTCATCATCCTCTTGTTATTACTTTTGATGTGGTCCTGTATCTCTAGCGTACTATAACCGAGTGTCACTGGTCCCATCAAACGAAGTCGCTAAATTACTTTGTAATATAATTTAAATTTAATTTTCACTCAGATTGTAGTCTCAGAAATTAAGGTACCAGCAAGGTTAAGAGTATTTGCGCTATCTGCTCTGTGAGTACCATTATCACGTGACAGCTCTAGTAGACAAGTGGAGAGGCGGTGTCATGATATGATTTCCGGTGAGAAGCGTAATGGTGAGGCAGTGAAGGGCACGTGGTGAATGTCTGTGCTTCTGCTGCCTGCACAGTACAGTAATAATATCCGTCATAAGTTCCGGCATGTTGCTAATCTATCTGGGGAACCGACGTCTGACATTTGGTTTTATGCAAACGGATAACAGGGCCGTGTCCAATCCCCAACTACAGTCTGCGAATGCCTTAATTGATGTGACATATGCGGGTGGAGAACAGCATCGTGTGCACCGCTTGCCTTTTCTACTTCGATGAGTCGTTCGGAGTGGCCTCCGTGATGAATGTCTCACCAACAGGGAACCGATCACTACATAGGACTCCCATCGTAGCAGGCGTTGTATCAAGAACAGACTCGTAGTAGATTATGACACACGGACAGCCGGTAAGTCTTCGGATAATTCTTGGTCTGCGAGTTAATTAATGTTTT
Organism: Schistocerca nitens; assembly: GCF_023898315.1. NCBI lineage: Eukaryota > Metazoa > Arthropoda > Insecta > Orthoptera > Acrididae > Schistocerca > Schistocerca nitens. The sequence continues at coordinate 485,011,596 of NC_064622.1, read as the reverse complement.
TTCAAGTCGACGTACAAACGAGCATCTTTCGGTATATGGAACTATAACTACACTGATGTATAGGTGTAACATCGACGTTTAGGTACACTCGTTTATCGGTCCAGAATCAGAGTATTCCACCGTACATGAAATCGTCCGAACACCGGGTATTAGTCTTATTGACGAATGTCTGCAATAACGTCCGAGTCATCATCTGGCTCTCCGTTTCTAAATTTCTAAGAACGTAGCGAGTAAGTTGTCGTGAGGTGAGATGATATCCCGAATTCCGTTTATATGCTGATTATGAGTCCGTGGCGGGATCACAGCATGCGAACCTGTCATTAAACTCCAAGCACTTGGCAATTTTCCGAGTGGTGGCCGTCCTTCCAGACTTGAGTGTGGTATATGTGGCTGATAAAATACGAGGGACGTTCAGAAAGTAAGCTCCGATCGGTCGCGAAATGGAAACGACTATGAAAATCCGATAAAGCTTTGCACAGATGTGTTGGGTAGTGTCTCTAGTATAACCCCAGTTAGCATCACGTCGCTCTTCTCATTTCTGAGCTCGCAGTGAGTGCGTAAAGATGTCTAGAAAATAGTGTCTGCTGCCAAGTACGAGGACCTGGTGAGAAATTTCGCCTGAAGCTATGCAGCTAACATTACATAACTGTCGTGCTGTTTCTTCTTCAAGACAATTCTCAGCCGCATTCTGCAGGGGCAATGAAGATTCTCCTGCATCGTTTTCAAATGGAAATGTGAGATTACCCACAATACAGTCCGCAATTGTCTCCCCCTGAGTTTCATCTCTGGTCACATGAACCGCTGTCTTTGAAGACAACATTTTGACACAGACAACGAGGTGTAGGCCAGTGTGGAGAATTGGCGGAAAGCACTGGCGGCTGCCTTCTATGATGAGGCTATTGAAAAGTTGGTACAACGCTATGACAAAAGTTTAAGTCAGAACGGCGACTACGTAGAGAAGTAGCTGAAAGGTGTAGCTAATTGTTACAAGTAAAACATTTCTGATGTTCACTGTGGTTTCAATTTGGCAATCAATCGGAGCTTACTTTCTGAACAGGCCTCGTACTTCCTTCACGTGATCCAAAGATTGTATCCTTCTAATACATGTTTTGGGAAACATCTTACATAAGTTTTATTTCTTCATTTCTGATAGAATGGAAAGGGCCTAAATGCTTTTAGAGAACTGAGTAGAGCATATAAACGAAGTATCCGCTGTTACTGCAAAGAATATGTAGCATCTCCGAGTATTAGCAGTATGGATTTATGGCCAAGAGATATAGATCTTTAATGCGAAAGGCATTGTAATTGAAGACTGAACACTGAGTAATGGATATACGTGTGTAAGAATTTTGTAGGAATGACACGAAAGGTAACGAACATATCAGGGAACATGCATGAGTATGGGGCACGTACTTAACATGCAAAAGGAACAAGAGTCCGTACAGCTGGAGCTAATGTTTTGAGGTGGCTTGTATTAAGCAGTGGATGTTAAATGGCTAATAATGATCCGAAATAATGGCCTTCAATCAGTGTAGGAAATATTGATGAAGTCATGATTCATTTCATGTTGACATGTACGACTTCTCTAATCCCTGGAACCTATGGCGGTCTATTTTGACAGGGGGGAGGGATACCGTCTCAAAGTAGTAACCCCCGAACACTCAGTGGAGCGAATGTTCGAGGAAAAGTCTTCTGAGAGCTTAGGGGAGTCCCATGAAATTGTCTGCTGAAAATAATGCGAAACATCTCTATTCAGTTTTATTCATGGTGGCATATAATCTACTATTATAGTGATTCATTTACTTTATTTCTTTCGTTTCTACGACTGACGTTTTATTTTAAATATATGGGGATCAAAACAGATTATTTATGGAGGAATCAGAACCATTCATTGGACCCATTCACTAGATTAAGATTTAACAATTTGAAATGGTAGTGGAGTGAAGCAAAACGAATTTGTGTTGTGCTTGCTACTAACGTCTACATTAACCAAAATATGTGGAAAATGTAAAAAACGTTGTATCTAATATACAACACATTATTCCAGTTCTTATGCTTCCTATGGAATCAACATTACTTTTATCTGCGACTTTTTCCGTCCGGTTGAACATTTCGGGTACGTACATTACAAGAAGAATAAACGTAGTATAATCTCACATACCCAGTACGAAGCAAGTTCTGTTTATCCAAAAAACAGAAAAGCCAATTAAAAGGAAACTTGGTGGAATACTAAACGTCTCATCACGCCTTACTATACGTTTTCAATTGTTTGTGATAGTACAACCTGCTATATCTATAGATACAAAGGTGGGTGACAACGGTCTATGGCACGTTGTGGGAAAAACAAGGTCTACATCTACATCTACATCTACATCCATACTCCGCAATCCACCTGACGGTGTGTGGCGGAGGGTACCTTGAGTACATCTATCGGTTCTCCCTTCTATTTCAGTCTCGTATTGTTCGAGGAAAGAAAGACTGTCGGTACGCCTCTGTGTGGGCTCTAATCTCTCTGATTTTATCCTCATGGTCTCTTCCTCTTCGCGAGATATACGTAGGAGGGAGCAATATACTGCTTGTCTCCTCGGTGAAGGTATGTTCTCGATACTTCAACAAAAGCCCGTACCGAGATACTGAACGTCTCTCCTGCAGAGTCTTCCACTGGAGTTTATCTATCATCTCCGTAACGCTTTCGCGATTACTAAATGATCCTGTAACGGAGCGCGCTGCTCTCCGTTGTATCTTCTCTATCTCTTCTATCAACCCTATCTGGTACGGATCCCACACTGATGAGCAATATTCAAGCAGTGGGCGAACAATTTACTGTAACCTACTTCCTTTGTTTTCGGACTGCATTTCCTTAGGATTCTTCCAATGAATCTCAGTCTGGCATCTGCTTTACTGACGATCAACTTTATATGATCATTCCATTTTAAATCACTCCTAATGCCTACTCCCAGATAATTTATGGAATTAACTGCTTCCGGTTGCTGACCTGCTATATTGTAGCTAAATGATAAGGGATCTTTCTTTCTATGTATTCGCAGCACATTACACTTGTCTACATTGAGATTCAATTGCTATTCCCTACGCCATGCGTCAATTCGCTGCAGATCCTCCTGCATTTCAGTACAATTTTCCATTGTTACAACCTCTCGATATACCACAGCATCATCGGCAAAAAGCCTTAGTCAACTTCCGATGTTATCCACAAGGTCATTTATGTATATTGTGAATAGCAACGGTCCTGCGACACTCCCCTGCGGCACACCTGAAATCACTCTTACTTCAGAAGACTTCTCTCCATTGAGAATGGCATGCTGTGTTCTGCTATCTAGGAACTCTTCAATCCAATCACAAAATTGGTCTGATAGTCCACATGCTCTTACTTTGTTCATTAAACGACTGTGGGGGACTGTATCGAACGCCTTGCGGAAGTCAAGAAACACGGCATCTATCTGGGAACCCGTGTCTATGGCCCTATGAGTCTCGCGGACGAATAGCGCGAGCTGGGTTTCACACGATCGTCTTTTTCGAAACCCATGCTGATTTCTACAGGGTAGATTTCTAGTCTCCAGAAAAGTCATTATACTCGAACATAATACGTGTTCGAAAATCCTACAACTGATAGACGTTAGAGATATAGGTCTATATTTCTGCTCATGTTCGACGTCCCTTCTTGAAAACGGGGATGACCTGTGACCTTTTTCAATCCTTTGAAACGCTACGCTCTTTTAGAGACCTACGGTACACCGCTGCAAGAAGGGGGCAAGTTCCTGCGCGTACTCTGTGTAAAATAGAACTGGTATCCCATCAGGTCCATCGGCCTTTCCTCTTTCGAGCGATTTTAATTGTTTCTCTATCCCTCTGTCGTCTATTTCGATATCTACCATTTTGTCATCTGTGCGACAATCTAGAGAAGGAATTATAGTGCAGTCTTCCTCTGTGAAGCAGCTTTGGAAAAAGACATTTAGTATTTCGGCCTTTAGTCTGTCATCCTCTGTTTCAGTACCATTTTGGTCACAGAGTGTCTGGACATTTTGTTTTGATCCACTTACCGCTTTGACACAAGACCAAAATTTCTTAGGATTTTCTGCCAAGTTAGTACATAGAACTTTACTTTCGAATTCATTGAACGCCTCTCGCATAGCCCTCCTCACACTACACTTCGCTTCGTGTAGTTTTTGTTTGTCTGCAAGGCTTTGGCTTTGTTTATGTTTGCTGTGAAGTTCCCTTTGCTTCCGTAGCAGTTTTCTAACTCGGTTGTTGTACCACGGTGGCTCTTTTCCATCTCTTACGATCTTGCTTGTCACTCACTCATCTAATGCTATTGTACGATGGTTTTGAACTTGTCCACTGATCCTCAACACTATCTGCACTTGAGACTTTTGTGCTGAGCCGTCAAGTACGCTGAAATCTGCTTTTTGTCACTTTTGCTAAACAGAAGCATCTTCCTGCCTTTTTAAATACTTCTATTTACGTGTTTTGCGTTTTGTGCGGGCACCCACGATAATGCGGGTGCACAGACAACGCTTTCTCTATAAACAGAAATAGAAAGTGTTGGTTACCAGGAATGTGTACTGCTATAGTTTATATGAGTATAAGAAATTCGGGCTCATTCTATGATACGATTTCCAAGAACTTGACGAAGGTACCGTGTATGTGCCTTCGTCCCTTAGTCGGGCATTAGGATCGACACTGCACCCACACGGGACCAGCACAACAGTGTTTTGCCAGGTAATGCTCCAAATGCCTCAGCTCGCCCACGTCGATCCAACCACCCAGGTATTCTTTTGCGTTTAATATTGCTCAAAGGACATTATTCTCACAGTGTAATATCCAGCCGCGAGACTACCTCTCGTGTTTATATCTAACGGTGCTCAGAAATTTACGAAGTCAATTTTTTTCTTCCTCAGACAACAAACCTGTAGATATGGCATGTTATACAGGGTCTCTGGCAAAAAGGTTCCATTATTTTCAGATGAAAATGTTCCTATAAAGATCGGCCGTAGACCACAAATTTACAGAGCTTTGGTGTGAGTGTGTAGTAGGAATCTATTTGGCACCCCTAGCATTTCGCCACAAGACAAATGAAGAAACAGCTTCCGTATTATACATTTGTGCAAGACAACCTGTTTGCATTGGTATCGAGCACGCATCCAACACAAGGACACGTACAGATTTCACAGCGTTATTTTCATCTGGTGTATCTATAGTATTCATGTGGTGCATTGTTTATTATGACACGGCATTACAATACTGTAATTTGCTTCCGAATGCGTCACTGGACGTAATGGAAGTCTACTGTTCGACACAGGAGATGGCAGATGAGGTGTTCTGCTATGGGCGAGCAGATGGAAGCAGCCTACAGGCACATAACCTGTGTGTTGCCAAATATCCACGATGCCGTATACCATCTCTCAATCTCTATAGATTTTAATGCCCTGTTCCAGCGACTTTCCGAGACGGGATCCTTTGCACTACAAATAGGGATTGTGGCAGACTTCGAACAACAGGCACACCTCATATGCAGCAACAGGTATACGAACATCTGGAGGACAAATCTGGAACGAGTGTCTGAAGAGTAACTACAGAAGAAGGTGTTGCAAAGTGGGTTGTTGTGCACAGTCCTCCAGGAACATGTGCTACATCCCGACCGTGTGCAGCAAGTCCACGCTCTGTTGCCACACGATCGGACCGCCAGATTGCTGTTCTGCCATTGGTCTCTCCGAACTTGTGTTCACGATCGGTAGTTCACGGCACAGACGTTGTTTACTTTTGAGGCGAGGCGAGACACGTGTTCATTATTACCATAATAGACACATATGAGCTGATTCAATCCTGCAAGCGCTTGAAGAGAGTCGACACCAGCACACATTTAGTGTCAACATTTCGGCTGGCATCCATGGGGCAGGTTGCTAGGTCCCTACGTTCTACAGAATTCACTGAATGGTGCTAGTTACCATCACTTCCTTTGGACCCAACAACTGTTGCTGCTAGGGAATGTGCCATTACATGAACGACTGTAAATGTGCAACATGCATGATGGGGAACCGGCACACTTCGAATTAGGTAACACATAATAGGACTCGCTCAAAGTGACGGACTGGTCGGTGAGGGCCAGTACCCTGAACTGCCCGTTCTCCTGACCTGTACCCTGTGGACTTCTGGCTTTGAGGACATGTAAAGAGCATGGTGTATGTTTTCTCATAAATGATCTGGACACATTACAAGAGCGCATTTTCAATGCCTGCTACGCAATACGGTGACAGAGTTGTTCTAACGAGTGTGTGATCCCATGACACATAGGGTGGAAGGCTGTATTTGCAATAGTTGATGGCACATCAAGCACATGTTTGGAAGAGATATGTTGATCATTGACATTAGTGGTAGTAGACCACAACACCTTAGATATGAGGTTTACGAGCAATGTTTATACGAACTTTTTTCCTTCCCTAGTTGCCTGCTCCATCCTCTGTAAATTTATACCCTTTTTCTGGACACAATGTCCACTACAATAGTTCGCCAACACGATTTGTTCAGCAAGTGGACATTTATGTAGTGAATAATGCAAGAAGCATCCAACAACAAATTAGAAAATCGTGTGGTAACAACAGATACGTGAAGTTTCTTGTCAGTCACTTCCTCTTGATTGGGTATTTCAAAAGCTGCTATTTTTGACAAGAGTTCCATATTGACAAATTTATGTTGGATCTATCAGAAATCATAGAGATATACTCATTGGCTCAGAATATGAAGCTTCAAAAAAAGTGAAGAATTGCACGTCGCAACTGAGCTATGAAGTGAATAACTTCGAGGCGACCTGGAGAATTCACGTGCTGTTTTGCTCATTGCCATGTTATATAGTTTCTTAACCACGTGGCCTTCATCAACAGCATTAAATTAGATTAGATGCATTGGCCTATCGACCCATAGCAAGGAGAAAAATGCACACGAGGTGGAGTTTCTATTTACCAGACACAGATAGCAAACAGGTAGACTTATACACAGAAAGAACCCTGAGCAGTGACGTGTCTGCTGGTCGGTGCTTCCTACCCCGTCTGGTGAACAGCGATCTGTTCTCATTTTCATAATAATGTTTATAATAAGCTGGGGCAAACTTAGCATCATCAGTTGTCTTATTTTAGTCCTGTAGCGGAACGTAATATTGTGGCAAACAGAAAACACAGCATCACACCCAACTTTTTTAGCAGAAGGCAGAAAGAAGAGGAGGCACAGAACATAACTAGACATTAACGTATAAATGTGGAAGCACATTACAAATATTTGAGAAAGCATTTCATGAAACACTGAATTGGATATTCCGTGCTTGGAGTGACTAGGCAGCAGACAATCTTCTTAACTTTCCAATCATCTCAGACCTATGAAGAACATTCAGAAGGATCCGAAGTTTATCAAAAAGATACAGTACAAAATATGTATCATAAAAAATGCAAGAAATAAAAGCAAGTGAGTCAAACTGAATGCAATATCTATATTTGTCATTAGTTAACAATACACCTCATTATCTTTACAATTAAGGCTTAAGTAAGTGATGCAAAGTCATTGAGTAAAACAGACTTCCCCAAAGAAGTGTTACAGGCTGCCTGTTGGTCCCGATCTTCATGAACGACATAGAACCCATTCTGAGCTCGCTTGGATTGCTCGCAGACGGTGCAGTAATTGACTGTCCTGAAAAGTCATCAGACGGTGAAAACCAATTGAAAAATGATTTAAACAGGATATCTGTCCGGTGCGAAAAGTGGCAGTTGACTCTAAATAACGAAAATCGTGAAGTCATCTTCGTGAACACTAAAAGAAATCCGCTAAATTTCGTTTACACGACCCATCACACAAATCGAAAGGCTGTAAACACAACTACGTACTTAAGAATTCCAATTACGAATAACTTAATCTGAAACGATAACATAGATAATGTTGTGGGTAAAGCAAACTAAAGGATGCGATTTATTGGCAGAACACTTAAGAAGTGCAACAGGTCCATTAAAGAGGATGCTTACACAACGCTTGTTCGCCCTCTTTTCGTGTACTGTTGTGCGGTGTGGGGTCCGTATGACATGGGACTGACGGAGGACATCGGAAATGTTCAAAGAATGGTAGCTCGTTTTGTATCATCGTGAAATGGGATAGAGAGTGTCACTGATATGTTACGTGAATTGGGGTGGCAATCATTAAAAGAAAGGCGTCTTTCGTTGCGGCAGGGTCTTTTCGTCAAATTTCAGTCACCAACTTGCTCCTCCAATTGCGAAAATTTTCTTTTGGCGCCCTTCTACTTAGGGAGGAATGATCATCAGAGCTCGCACAGAAAGATTTAAGCGCTTTGTTTTTCTCGCGCGCCGTTCGGAAGTGGAACGGTAGAGAAATGACTTGAGGGTGGTCCGATGAAACCTCTGTCAGCCACTTAATTGTGAATTGCAGAGTAATCACGTAGATGTAGATGTAAAGTGGATGGAATATGTGAAGTCCAACATAAAAGTGCGTAAAGAATGTACAAGTACAGATTAGCCGATGCAATAACTCAAGTTCTGTGTCATTGTACGAGGTGTGGCTAGAAAAAAGCCGGACTAGTACTGGTGAAACAATAAAACGAATGCAATAAGGCTGAAAGTCGCGTGGCCTGTCACGTGACTCTCGCTCCGCCTACTGCTCGAGTTTCATCTGCCTCCTGCACTCAGTCTGCCCGTGGCGTCTGTTTTAAGTAGTTGACGTTTTGTCTGCGTCGGAAAATGTTGAGTGTACAGAAAGAACAGCGTGTTAACATCAAATTTTGTTTCAATCTAGGAAAATCTGCAAGTGAAACGTTTGTAATGTTACAACAAGTGTACGGCGATGATTGTTTATCGCGAACACAAGTGTTTGAGTGGTTTAAACGATTTAAAGATGGCCGCGAAGACACCAGTGATGACACTCGCACTGGCAGACCATTGTCAGCAAAAACTGACATCAAAGGGATTATGCACATTGATTGGGTACCAGAGGGACAAACAGTGAATCAGCATTACTACATTAGCGTCCTGGCTACCCTACGTGAGCGAGTACGGAGAAAACGGAACGATTTGTGGAGAAAAAAGTCATGGATCCTTCACCAAGACAATGCCCCAGCTCACAGTGCGTTGTCAGTGAAGACGTTTTTGGCAAAACACAACATTCCCATCTTAGATCATCCACCCTACTCACCTGATTTGGCCCCCTGTGACTTTTTTCTTTTCCCTAAAGTCAAGTCAGCTTTGAAAGGAACTAGATTTGAGACTGTTGAAGCAGTAAAAGAAAAAGCGACGGAAGTAATGTATGGACTTACCGAAAATGATCTGCAGCATTGCTATGAACAGTGGAAAATTCGTATGGAGCGGTGTAGAGACCGAGGAGGAGAGTACATTGAAGCCGGCCGAAGTGGCCGAGCGGTTAAAGGCGCTGCAGTCTGGAACCGCAAGACCGCTACGGTCGCAGGTTCGAATCCTGCCTCGGGCATGGATGTTTGTGATGTCCTTAGGTTAGTTAGGTTTAACTAGTTCTAAGTTCTAGGGGACTAATGACCTCAGCAGTTGAGTCCCATAGTGCTCAGAGCCATTTGAACCATAGTACATTGAAGGAGATAACATGAAATTGTAAATAATTGTAAATAAATGTTTTTCCAGCATCAGTCCGGTTTTTTTCTAGCCGCACCTCGTAGACCTGCGTTGAATAGTGGCCAGTAGAGGGCTGACAGCGCGGAGCTAAAAACTGCTAAAAACAAAAGTCAGGAAAACTGGGAATGTTTTGTAAACAGTGTTTCAGCAGTACTGAAATTTACCTGCCACAGAATTGCTCAAAAACACCAATTTTATTAACTCAGCCCACTGTACGCTCTACAACTCTACGCCAACAGTAGTGCCTTTGCTACTGCCTAGGTGTAGGCGGCCAGTAATATAGTGTTTGGAATTAAAAATAAAACTTCAGCAGCTTTAACCAACAATGTACTTGCCAAGACAATGCGTAAACAGGACTGAGGGGCCGTTACTGGGCACTGGTAATATGTTGTTGATATCCAATTACAACCCACCATATCTAAAAGACACAAAAGTTCTATGTGCTAATTTGGTAGCACTGAGAGAGTAGGAGATTGTATGTCACTCTCAACACAAGAATAATGAAAAAACAACCTCATGAATCACTTAAAGGGGATTTTTCAATAAAGAACAGTTTGGCTTTAGGCCTCGAAAACGGACAACATCTGTGGTGTCATCATTTACAACAGTAATTCCAGTAAAATCAGATGAAGAAGAATGTGTAAAAGGAACGTTTGACACACTAGACAATGGAGTTTTGTTAAAGAAACTTGATGTGCATAGAATTATGGAGAAAGTAAAAGAACTGTTCTTATTCTATCCAGAAAACTGATTGGAAAGCACACATTTAGCTGTGTCGGGAAGCATTTCTTGGATCAAGAGTGCTTAGACACAGAGGTTGCAATGCACTGGTACAATAATATTCCATGTTTACATTAACGCTCACACAAAACGATCCATACAAGTGGAAATAAGAGTGTTCACAGATGACAGTAACTTTTTAATTGCCGTTGAATCGTCAGAAATACAGAATTAATACTTGTATCGAACATAGTACACACATATAAAACAAATAACGCAGCTACACAGATGAATTGCAGAACATGAACTTCTTCATAACAAAGAAAAATAACCTTGCAGTACTGAATACAAATTAGGCATTCCTAAACGAGTCCCAAAGATTACAATTTTTTTTTTGTGTACGTTGACACATTCCTTCATTCCAGAAAAATTATCAGAACTGCAACTATGAGGAAACATTGTTGTATTGGTCATATAACCCAACTCTAATTCACATAATTACTTAACATTTTGACCTGGCGCATATATAGCACTGGTTTTGCTGGCCACATCAAGGTCAAATTTCAAGCACATTTTCAGACAGAATATCTCCATAACATTGCTGCTGACTTTCTGTAGCTTCTCTACTGAGGGATTACTGCATTCATTTTCTTGAGTGGGATGCTGACGGCATGGCTCAAGTTTCCTTCTTTTAGTCTTTGCAATTGTATGAGGAAAATTTGCTGGTGTCGCACTGGACTTCCGTTTCCTCTTGTCACCGTGCCTCGCTTTCTCCGTCTGGTCAAAAGTGAAATGTTTCTGTAATCAAGAAGCAAAAGAAAAACATTGTAACTTGATTTCATTAGCGCATGTATAGGCACAACCACACTAAAGAGAGGAAAACAGGACTAAATCTGAAAAACAGTAGAGCTTCCCACTCTGAAAACAGTAATAATAAGCTGATAAATACATAGTCAAATACCTGGAATCAGTAACTGCAGGTAAATCAAAAGTCATCTACGGATGAAAATATGTAGGTAGTCTTAAGAACATATCAGAGTGCAAAGAGTCATAGCTGTGAGATGTTAGCGGCTTAGAAGAAACTGACAACATTTGATACATAAGCATAGGCGTGCTATAAAAAATTCCATACACACTCAATTTGCAGCCCAAATGTCATGTCTCACAGTGACATGTATATTGGAAGTTGTGTTATACGCAGCCGGAAAGCAAAAAACACTAGACGCCTACAAGAATACTTCGTCGGTTTCCATTTGGCTTCTGTATAATTTATATCACCTTCGTTCAGTGCAATGACCCACTGCTTTCTTGCTTCGTCATTCCTCGGAAATACCAGGATACAAAATCCACCTTCGCCTTTGCTGCAGAGGCAACGGAAAAAGCATGCGAAGTTCAGAAGAACGCGAAATCCCGAAGATTGGCTAAAATTTACAGACGCGTGAAATATGGCACGGACTTCAATGCGAGATGCCTTTAATAGGTTCCACAACGAAACATTGTCTCGAAATTTGGTAGAAAATCCGAAGAAATTCTGGTCGTATGTAAAGTACACAAGCGGCAGTCAATACCTTCACTGCGCAGTGCCGATGGTACTGTTGCGGACGACTGTGTCGCTAAAGCGGAGTTATTAAACGCAGTTTTCCGAAATTCCTTCACCAGGGAAGACGAATGGAATATTCCAGAATTTGAAACACGAACAGCTGCTAGCATGAGTTTCTTAGAAGCAGATACCTTAGGGGTTGCGAAGCAACTCAAATCGCTTGATACGGGCAAGTTTTCAGGTCCAGATTGTATACCGATTAGGTTCCTTTCAGATTACGCTGATACAATAGCTCCCTACTTAGCAATCATATACAACCGCTCGCTCACCGATAGATCTGTACCTACAGGTTGGAAAATTGCGCAGGTCTCACCAGTGTTTAAGAAGGGTAGTAGGAGTAATCCATCGAACTACAGACCTATATCATTGACGTCGGCTTGCAGTAGAGTTTTGGAGCACATACTGTATTCAAACATTATGAATCACCTCGAAGGGAACGATCTATTGATACGTAATCAGCATGGTTTCAGAAAACATCGTTCTTGTGCAACGCAGCTAGCTCTTTATTCGCACGAAGTAATGGCCGCTATCGACAGGGGATCTCAAGTTGATTCCGTATTTCTAGATTTCCGGAATGCTTTTGACACCGTTCCTCACAAGCGACTTCTAATCAAGCTGCGGGCCTATGGGGTATCGTCTCAGTTGTGCGACTGGATTCGTGATTTCCTGTCAGGAAGGTCGCAGTTCGGCAAATCATCGAGTAAAACTGAAGTGATATCAGGTGTTCCCCAGGGAAGCGCCCTGGGACCTCTGCTGTTCCTGGTCTAGATAAATGACCTGGGTGACAATCTGAGCAGTTCTCTTAGGTTGTTCGCAGATGATGCTGTAATTTACCGTCTAGTAAGGTCATCCGAAGACCAGTATCAGTTGCAAAGCGATTTAGAAAAGATTGCTGTATGGTGTGGCAGATGGCAGTTGACGCTAAATAACGAAAAGTGTGAGGTGATCCACATGAGTTCCAAAAGAAATCCGTTGGAATTTGATTACTCGATAAATAGTACAATTCTCAAGGCTGTCAATTCAACTAAGTACCTGGGTGTTAAAATTACGAACAACTTCAGTTGGAAAGACCACATAGATAATATTGTGGGGAAGGCGAGCCAAAGGTTGCGTTTCATTGGCAGGACACTTAGAAGATGCAACAAGTCCACTAAAGAGACAGCTTACACTACACTCGTTCGTCCTCTGTTAGAATATTGCTGCGCGGTGTGGGATCCTTACCAGGTGGGATTGACGGAGGACATCGAAAGGGTGCAAAAAAGGGCAGCTCGTTTTGTATTATCACGTAGTAGGGGAGAGAGTGTGGCAGATATGATACGCGAATTGGGATGGAAGTCATTAAAGCAAAGACGTTTTTCGTCGCGGCGAGATCTATTTACGAAATTTCAGTCACGAACTTTCTCTTCCGAATGCGAAAATATTTAGTTGAGCCCAACCTACATAGGTAGGAATGATCATCAAAATAAAATAAGAGAAATCAGAACTCGAACAGAAAGGTTTAGGTGTTCGTTTTTCCCGCGCGCTGTTCGAGAGTGGAATTATAGAGAGATAGTATGATTGTGGTTCGATGAACCCTCTGCCAAGCACTTAAATGTGAATTGCAGAGTAGTCATGTAGATGTAGATGTAGCAACATAGCCTGGTATAGATTGGGAACTGACTTAAATACTTTCTGATCGTTTACAAAAGCATTCAAAACAATAATCGAACGCGGGAAAGCACTGCGAACAGGGACTCGAGAGAGATTCGTCGCACCTGATTAGCCAATCATGGGCGAGTACATACATAGAAAATCAAATTTACGTAAAAATTAAAACCAGAAAATTTATTTTGTCTCTCTGTATACAAATCTAAGGACATACTTACTGTCCTTCTAGTATGTAAACCCCCATTACTGTGCCCTCAACTAAGAGATCGAGGGAATTGCACAGGCTGTACAACTCGAATTAAAAGACATAAATGTTGAAACATGAGACACAATCTTGTAATACGGACTCAATGCGACAAGTGCCTAGAGAATTTTCCGTGCTCATCAGTGTCACTTAGCTGCAGCCGTTGGTCCGAAGAGAACCTGACGAACAGACGAGAGTGGCTAGACTTTGAAGATGACCTCTGAACGTCCGCAACATCGTGTGCTTCCGACCTCCAAAATAGCAAAAGTACCAACTGCTTCAAGGGGCAGTGGCCAAGATCTTCCTTTTCGGATTTGGCGGACCGACATCATTTTTTGTCCACCGGCGTTTCTCCTTCTACATTGTTCGTAACCGCTAAAACACGGTGACTTTTGTAGCACTGCGAATCCTCTAGGGGGAAAAAATATCAATTTGAATTTTTGTCTGAATTCAATACTTGCCGCACTCTTGAACAATCAAATTACTTCAAACTGAACGCGGCTGAATTTAGATTCTGGAATTCTTTTCCTCGATACGTCAGGAATCTATGATACGGTCTCTCTTCTTTCAAAATTTTTTAATCAGCTGTAAACTACGTTTAATGTTTACTTCGGAATAAAATTGCCAAAGCGATAACAAACTCACCAGCTTACATCTGCATGTGTATTCTGCAAATGAGTCTGAAGTGCATGGCAGAGGGTACATCACATGGTGCCAGTTATTAGAGCTTCTTCCCCTTCCATTCACACGTGGAGCGTAGCGAGAGTAACTGTTTAAATGCCCCTGTGTGCACTGCGACCAGTTTAACCGGGTGTTCACGATCCTTACGGAAGCGATACGTAAGGGGCTCTAGTACATTCCCCGTTCATCATTTAAAGACAGTTCTTGAACTTCGCTACCATTAAGCCAGTCGAAAATGTCTGCAATTATATGAATTGATTTTTAATTATGTCGACTGTCTTTCTTTGTTAACGGTCTGTCACAATACACACGAGGACTCAACATGTTCTTGTCAACAAAAGACTAATTTCAAGAGAAATTACAGAGTTTCTGTGACGAGAAATTACAGACTTTCTGTGACACTAACTACCCAGGTAACAGAAATTGTACCAACAAATTAAGCGTCCAAGGTCGTTCTTCTTGGCAACAGAAGTCAACAGAGCTTAGCAGCATCCTCGGTTTCCGGTTTCCACTAATACAGGAACAGAATTATGGTTTCTCTTTAGTTTTTCTTTAATGTAGATGTGAAATTTTCGCCTAGAGGTATTGGTGAGCCCATTCGAATAGAATATGAACAGGACAAACAGTTTAAAAATAATTAAATCTTGCAACCGAATGGAAATGTGATTCAATGATCAGAGCAACTAGCGTCCAGTTCGTTCTCCCGTCTCTGTTAGTGCGGATTAGACACACGTATCCATTTTTGTGCTGTCATTGGCGAACATGCTAGTGGTCTAGTTGTCATGTACCGAATCAGGGCAGACCACACTATTTCCAACTGTCCGACCCTCTCGTGCCTTCTATAGATAACCGTGCTCAGAAGCAGCACCAACATCGTTGGTTAACGTTTCTTTAGCTGAGACTGTAAGAAACAGTCTAGTAATAGGTCTAAAGGTCTGAATGCGAAAAAATTAGTCAGGTTTTAAGTTTTTAATAAGAAGTGTTATAATAACTATAAATCTACAATATCACCCATAACGCATTTCAAGCTCGTGACAATTGAACCATTCTTCATAGAATACTTTACATTAATTACAACCACATATCAGAGTAAATTTGCTATTTACATTATCCACTGTGTATTTCTCGCAGGGGCGCGATTCATTAACACAATTAGATGTTTGGCGCGCAACTAAGATATTAACCGTGTATCCCTCAACCAAAACCGTGCTGTCCAGCTGTTCTGCCCCAGCGTGCTCACTTCACTCAGTGAATTCGACTGGTCAGCCCGAAACACTTCATTTGGTGCGCACTATTGGCGCGAGGTGAAGGTGGACAAGTGCTTCGGCTGCATTCATTAATACTGAAAGTATTAAAGGAAAATGGTTATGGAAAGTTATCAAAAACATGTGTGAGACCTTACTATTGAGAGTGTCGCTGCTACGTGTGAGCTTACGGTTGATCCTTGAAAAGATACCCCTGTAATGCTATTAAGACGTGATGAACCTTGCGGTGAACATATGCCTTGCGAGCTATTAAACAAAAAACTGTGCAATGGATAATTAGGTGGAAAATCTGAATTTGAAAAGCGGTAGCCCAGTCATACACGAAATTAGGGCCCCATACAAAGATATTATGACTAGGGGTTCATCTAGCTGTGGAGTGAAGTCCTGTTTATTACTAACATGCATGGAGTTCGATTTTAAACAAGGAATATGTAGAACAATAGTTACTGTTAAGTTCATGAGGTTTCAAATGAATCATGTTAACGCTCATAAACCATTACCAACTGAAGGGTAAGACCTAGAAAAGAACATGCACCCTTCAGTTCCCTTGCCTAACAGCGTACTGGGTTGACCTTACAGAGTTGTGTTAATAAATTTAGAATACCAAACGCTAACTCGAACCCATGGACTTTTTAGCCACATAAAAACATGTTTCACCAATACTGTACTTGCTTAGCATACTTTTCTCAATCAGAAGCACGGAATTACTGCGGTGTTAGTTAAACGTCTGTGTGTGACTCATCATATGTGAACACGGGATACGGAGCTGGAACAAAGTGCTCCCTTCTGGAACCTAAGAATAAGCCTTCCCTCTCACCACCCCTGGACAGAACATCTCTTTTCCCCTCGCTTTCACACGTTTTTCCTGAGAAACCTTTAAATTATCAAACAGCAAGAGATCTTGTGAGCTCCAAACAGTTGCATCTCTCGAAGTGAGCCAGTATCCACACTTCCATACACAATTTATTGTTCGTTAACCAACTGAATAATGCAGCTGAGAACAGCAAGAAAATTACTCCCACTCCTTGGCCATTCTTATGTCTCACGCAATGAGACTTAGTGCACGTTACCACATAAGATTCTCGTTCTCACACTACTTTCTCATTCTAGTAAACCAGTCGTGTCTGCTATTAGAAATTTTAAGCCACGAGTTAAACGTATGGAGGGACCTTGACACAAAAGTAAGTCAACACAATGTAACAAACAATTTACACATTTGCCATCGCCACATAATGAAATAAAATAACAAATTATAATTTTTTGCAATCTCTACTGCATTACTTGCAATCAGTCTTACTTTGAATGTCTAATGGAAATGAGTGGTTTATTAATTTGGGTATGGAGTGGTTTTGAAAAAAAAACCGTTCTGTAACATATGAAAGTAAGTCAGATCTGAATTATATACTAAATAAATGTAAATAAATGAAAATGTGTGTGCAGCTCACTCACCTCTTGCATCGTATACCAGCTAACAATTTCTTCCTCAATTACAAATTTAGGCCTTGTAGAGAATATTGTGGCTCCGAGAGCTGGATATGTTACATGTCATTGAATCGTGACTAGGAGCTCACAAAGATGTGTCTCTTTGAAAGTGTAATATCCCAACTAGTTTTCCTGTGATTCTAACTTTGTCCCTTTCGTTTAAGAAAAGTGTGTATTTGTAACATAATACCTCGCCTTTGCGAAAGTTACTGTCAGCCAGTGTGCCACCGTTATCTGCAGCTGACTGAGTGGTTACGCGAGTAACAGAAACGATTAGTTTGCTCGTGCTTTTGAAACTGTTGCTGACGGTTTTTGCTATCGTCTGAAACGCAGTTAGTCAAAGCGGCTGTCTGTACGGGGTGCATTTTCGAGAGCATCAAAAGGGAGAAAGCGTAGTCGGTGTAAGTTTCTTCGAATGTTTCAGAGCAGCATGCCAGCTGCGTTCCCTCCTCTTCCACACGCTCATGGGATGGCAGCCAGTTGGTGAAACTAGCGGCGTCCGCGTTCCCCAGCTGAGGTGGAGATTGTCGCTCTTCCGAGCAGGAGCCACTTCACCGACACTGACCCCGGTGTTGTCTCTATATCGATGAGCTCGGTCTACCAGACACGACGTTTGCGTGGGTATTCCAAAACTAGATTTCGTAGACCAGTTTCCCACTACCGTTTCTCGCTGGTCATGTAAACACAGCCATCCTGAGCTTGTTAATCGATGGTAGGGGTCGCAAACCTGAGGAGCAAAAACGCTTTCTTGAAAAATATATACAGTGTTGAGATAACGTTGCTACGTGTGTAGCTATATAGTACAAGCCTAGTTATTAGCAGATTATAGAAATCCATGAACTTTAAAATCTCTCTTTGATAACAGATCTACAGGGAACTAGAATTATGAGGTTTTCAGAGACAGATGGAGTTACGAGGTTTTCATTGCCTACCACCGAAATGCGGTTCTAGCTGCCAGGTTTAATCTTCCACAATCGATTTTCGCTCCAACATAACCACACAACCGTTTTTAAAAGGCGTTTGGGTTGTCACATTATGTCTTGTTTTTAAAAAATTTCGGAGTCGCGATTTGTACAGAGAAAGAGATGTAGAAATATTAGACTCAGCATAATGTTTTCTACCTACGATATTTAATTCAGGAGAAATACCCATCGTGACGTTAAACCAGGATTTGAAACATGTGATCCCATTTGTCCAAAACATCTGACGACCAGAAAACAGATATTGCACTGGCATAGCAAAACCGCTTGAGGCCTTAGCATTAAAACACAATAACGAAAGGTGGCTTCCGAAAATCAGTTTTCGTCTTCCATGAGTTATTTCTCGTGTAAATGTAGCAAGTAAATCACTGTCCGCTCTCTGCGGAGCAACAGAAGCAATCTTTTTCTCGACGATGTTACATTGAATATGTGTAACACAATCCACAGCTTTAAGAATAAGATTTTTTAAATTTTGGTTTTTTTGAGTCTCAATAAGAGTCCGAAAACCACAGCTCCTACCTTCACTGTCCTAAATAAACTCACAACAAAGAGGAACAGAAGCAATGATTGTAAATTTATTGATGTTTGTTTGTGTATTATGTGCATCCTTTGTTCTCTTCTTGTCGTGAGGCAGCATCTAGGAAAATTCTTTAACGTTAAAAGCTCTTTGGTATGGTGACGTACTTTGCCAGGTTTCTGGTGCTACAGAAGTCACTGGTAGATAAATTATGGACGTTTGTCGAGACCAAGGTGCTCACCAGCTGTTCCACTTCCTTCAGATGGAATGTGAGTCGGGTGAGGCTGGGAAAAGAATTTTCGCAGTAATAGCAGTTGGACTCTTCCAATTTCTTTCATGTCCATTTGCTGTCGCAGCTCGCTAACCCATACAGTCATTTCCTCATGTCTAACTGCAGAGGGAGATTACAAACATCACAACTGACCTCGCTAGGGTTCCCTACACGTCTGAAGAATTCTCCTGGTTATCTACATAATAATATTGCATGTTAGCCATTCCATAGCCTTCTTTATCCTATTGTTGTTAAGTGAAAATATTTCCCTTACTTTGTGTAATATAATTTACATAGCATTAACACGAAATCGTTGAAGCATCTCCGTAAGATTTGTAGTAGCTTACCTCACTGTGTCTTCAACCAGATGCTAAAAGAAATTTAATCCTCGTTTTTGCGAGTATCAAACCTTAAGATCTACTACTTCGGACTTTACAGTGTCTCTATCACATGCAATATTGCTAGAAAACTTCCAGGAATATATTCCAACGAGTGCTTACATTCGTGTACTAATGCTTGTCTCAGTTGTTAACATACAACTTAACCAATAATTAAACTATTGCAGCCAGTAGCCTTATAGTCGTATTCTACACTGCCGATCAAGGCATCTCAGTCCCACAAAAAAGTCACGTTACGCTAGTGTTCTTGGCAGTTCTGTCCATAACATGGTACATTTATTTTATTTACCATTCATAGCAATGTTAAACACGAAAATGTCACTCCATACAAGAAACATCTTATGCTAGGACTGTATATTGTAATAGTGTAACTTTCATTACCTTCAGCAGCGTCGAGATCGCAGTGGGATCGCACTCGATTACATTCCGTCAAGAGATTCACGTTTACCAGGACTTTGTTACGAGTTATTTATGAAACTCTTTGACCTGTTATCCTCCATAACTGTTTATTCCAAGTGCAATTAACTTCAGATACTTTTAGATTTAGCTCAGGGCTGTTCTCAATAACGTAACTTTTATTTGTTGTTTCAATAGCCAAGTATTACCCATAACTTCAGTATATTAAATAGTGGTCACCAAATTTTCTTGTCTGGGGTGCTGACAGTGCAGAAATCACTAACGTGTGCATATGATTTGCAACTTTACCAACGTGTTCTTGTATAAACTCATGACTGTAGAATTGTTTCTTTTTTTAAAAAAGACCTTCTCATATCACTTAAGTTTACTTTCAAGTGCAACTTACTTCCATTTCTGAAAGTATCACTTTGCAGTACAATCACGCCCCATCCCTAATTTACTGATTAATGATCTTGAAGCCCTACATTGCAAAATTTCAACAGCTATCCCATAACCTCACGCACAAGTATACATGAGAAATGGTTGTAAGATATCTGGGTGTTCATAGTTTGGCTTTTAACTCATGCAGTGACACAAGGGACTGAGCTTGTAAATATATTTAACTTTCCTTCAGACTGCCCTGGACATCTGCCCGAATATTTTGCTTTTTAAGTTTCTGTCTCTTTACCTCAGGACCAACCCTGTAGCTTCCAGGTTTGCTCAAATAATAAGGGCAATTTGGGAAAACAGATGGATCTGCTGTTGAAAGCAGACTTGTTTTGGTAAGTGTGCGAGGAACTTCTTTACTTCTTCAGTTAGCTTGAGGGTGAAATTGTTTACCACGCACCTATAACCAACAACCCACAACATAACTGTGCAGAACTTATTACCATGTTCTTAATAAAGAAAAACTAATATTGTTGAAAGACTAGTTTAAGAAAGCTTGTTTGCACCATGGTTATTCACTGGCAACAATGTTTTTGAAGCATCTGCTACGGCACTACACACACAGAGGCTTTTGTGTATATGTTTATTAAATACCAGCTTCTGATGAAGAATCATTTACGAAAATATTCTCCACTTTAGTTGTAATAAGTGCCAAATATAAGCATCACAAAATTTTTGTAACAGGGGATATTAACCCAGAAATAAGAGAAAAAAATGTGATGTGTTTCCTAAATGTGTTAAGATCAATGAATTTATATTGCTGAAATGAAAAACTGATTAGGAAGGGAGCATGCCTTGACAATTAGCAATGTGTGTAGAGATTAAGTAGAATGTGTCACCATCAAATTAGGAATACCATTAGGACATGTGGCTAAAAACTGGAAACCTGCCTACTGATAATTCTAAGGTGTTAACTACATATACATAGTTCTCAATGGAGGGAACACTTTCTATCATGAAACATACATTAGGCAGAACGTACCACCTTGTTTCTAAAAGATGCAAAACTTACAATAGTTACAAACCATGACATACAATAAATACTACACACTGCAACACAGTAAAATCAAAATATTTTACTCACGCTGAAGGACATAACTCCTGACAGTTGTGAGGACACGAAAAGTTCCATAAGCTTAAGAAAATCCTTTATATCTGAAATTAAAGTAGCAAGAATCAAAGCTAGTGAAGAGTACATTTTAAATTCGAAAAACAATTATAAAGCAACTGAAATGTGATAAAAAATGAAATAAACATGGAAAAAGAGGAAATGACTATCTTAATCAACTGTAAGACTCTGAACGAGTATTTTTTGAATTCTGAAAGTGCCCTTGTATCACAATGTGGCGTACATGTGATGTGGGTGCTTTCCTTTTGCAGTCACAGAGTAAAACAAATAACAGATTTACTTGCAGAAGATTTACTCGGTAAACACTCCGAACAGAGGACTGTCATGAGCTCAAGAACAATGTTCTAAAATGTACATTTGTGGAAATTAGAATGCCAATGCTCTATCTTCTTAGTACAATTATTGATGATAGTACATTCCCTGAATGCTTTAAAATTATAGTTGATGAAGCCAATTGCATGGGAAATATGCTGAGAAGCCAGCAGGCCTAAGTACCTAAAACTGCTGAACACAATGTCTTGTTAGATTTCTATGAGCAGCTCAGTTCACATAGTAATAAACCTCATGCAACAATGTATTGTTAGATATCTATGAGCAGCTCAGTTCACATAAACCTCATGCATGCACTGCTCTAAATCCGCAACATACTGCCAAAACATTAACACAATAAGTGCTAGGTGTTGCGTAAATTTGAGGTCATGCTTCACGGTATTGATCTCATACTACAGTATAATCATAAAGGAATTTTAATGATTTGCGTTTGTCGTTTTGCTCACTGTTAAATTTTCCCTGGGGATAGACCGCTTCCATTTTTCTAACAATTCTTCTTTCTTTGGAAACGAAAAAACTTGCACTTTCGGGTGTGCATGGTAATTGTCTTTACACCCAGTCACACAAAATCTGTATGGCATTTTGTTTCTCACTAACACAAATTAGCACTGTGTATCACAGAAACAAAGTTAGAAACATTATGGAACGGTTACACTGTCCACCATTCACACACACCTACGTGCAGCACAACACAAGTCACTTCCTTTTGTTATGACCACTCTTGGTATACCCATAATGCTATTCATATGCAGTGCACAGACCTTCTCAGTCTAGGTGGCGTTGGTTTGGGTCGGTCAGAGAGGCATGCTCAGATAGCCGAAGTTGTTAAAGTGGCTGCTCGCGGAAACTAACGAAACCTGTGTGCGAGTCCCAGTCCAAACAAATTTTCACATGTCACCAATAAATTGTGCAACTGCTAATACATTTGTTCAGTATCTAATATTTACGGGTTCTGGCATCACTTGACAGATTTACTGTCCGACGATCCCCTCGTTTATAGCAGTTGGCTGTAATGGCGGCAGCTGTTGATCTGTAATAGCTGGAACTGTGGGGGACTGTTGCTACCGAATTGCACGAACTGTGCCACTAGTGAACTGTAAAAGTGTGTGTTGTGTACATAGTTCCGCGTAGTCAGCGCGTACACAACTTTCCCACTAGAGCGCGCCCCGCTAAGCACAACAGCGCTGGCGCAGCACACGCCCGTCTCCGCACTACGAGATGGCGCTGCCATAGAGACGGACCAATCTGCTTCCACCGCTCCGTGTATTAATATGTAACGCAGCCAATGAGATTGCTGCTAATGTAGAACCTTTTCTCCTCGCGGATCACACTCGCGCAGTGATACATGAACACGCGAGGTATTATAACGAGTGTACAGACCTCCGATTAGTCAGTCTGCATTTGTCTGCATCAGTCTGTACCAGTCTGCATTTGTCTGCACCAGTCTGCATTAGTCTGTACCAGTCTGCATTTTCTGCACCAGTCTGTACCATTCTATCGTCAAGTTTCCATATTCCGGTACATAGCCATGAAGATAAATGTGTAGACACTTTTGTCAAGTATCAGAGATATATGTGAGAATAAGATTAACGTACCAGTGCCAAAGGAACTTCAGATTGTCAGTTGTAAATAGCATCCAGAACCAATTAAGTAATTTTTATGCTTGTTATTGTTGTGTCGATTCCCTAAGGTCTCGACACAATGAGTGGCTAGAAGCACGCGAAACTAACGCAGACGGGCGTAAATTCTGAAACAGGAGACTGGATGAAAACTATAAAGAAAAGAAGAGAGATTTTAATATACTTAACTTTAATGTAGTCTTGTTCTTGTTGAAATACATCTCTTGCATAGTAGTAAGCAATTAGCAATGATACACATGGCGCCTTGCTAGGTAGTAGCGATGGACTAGCTGAAGGCTATTTAATCTGTCTCTCGGCAAATGAGAGGAATACTTGGTAGGTCTAGTCGCAAGCTATGTCGTCCGTACAACTGGGGCGAGGTCATGTCCGTGTCTTGTGACCTGCCCTGTGGTGGCGCTACGTTTGCGAATACACAGTGGCGACACGCGGGTCCGACATGTACTACAGGACCGCGGCCGATTTAAGTTACCACCTAGCAAGTGTGGTGTCTAGCGGTGACACCACATTCCTCCCCCGCAAATCGGCGAACGGTCGTGAGATAAGGCTTCCGCCCGCCGTGGGGAGGACCCCATGGTGACGTATGCGATGAGGTGGGGAGCCTAACAACAGGCGAGGCTGTGCCACCCGCACCCGGCCATTCGGTCCGAGGGGAGCTAGGAAACGCCTGCAAACCTAGTCCAGGGTGCACGTCAACATGAGGTGTATGCGCACGTAATGATATAAGAGGAGCCGCGGGGTCGACCTCCATGTGGTCGGAGCACCCGACGGGCGAAGACGACATCTGGTCCGGAGCGGGCAAGAAGTCCATGGCGGAGGACGGCTGGTCACGGGAAGCAAGCGGCGGCGCGTGACCCAGGGAGGCGCCATGCGGTTGCAGCGAAGCGTCCGCTGCGGGCGGCGCCGGCGGCGGCTGCGGCGGCGCGACGCCATGAGGCAAAACGGAAGGCATCGTCGGTAACACCTGGGGATGAGGCGAGCCAGTAGATGGGTCCCCAGGGCGCTGACCTGACGGCTCCGTCGCTGAAAGCAGACGGGGAGCGGCAGAACCCAGGCGACGACAGAGGCGCAGCTGATTGAGATGCCGACGCACCTCACCAGAGGCCCCCAAAACCAAATACATCGCGCGGCCGAGGCAGCGAAGAATGCGCCCTGCGAGCCAACGCCGTGAACCGCGATAGGTGCGATAATAGACAACGTCGCCAGGAGCAAAAGCAGGAGTCTGCCGCTGCACAGGAACCAGATGTGGCGGATGCAGCAAAGACATCAGAGTTCGATGAGGACGACCATGGAGCAACTCAGCCGGCGAGCGACCATCGCGGGGCTGAGAGCGATATGAGGACAAAAAGAGCAACAAAGCGTCCTCCCGAGAATGCGACTCTTTCAACTTCAACATCTGTGACTTGAAAGTCCGGACCAATCGTTCAGCGGCACCGTTTGACTGAGGCGAAAACGGCGCGGATGTCAGATGTTGAATACCATTGGCCTTGCAGAACGACTGAAATTCTGCGGACAGGAATTGCGGGCCATTGTCGGAAACAAGAGGCTGCGGAAGACCTTCAATGCAAAAGATAGCAGACAAGGCTTGGATGGTGGCAGAAGACGTCGTGGAAGACATCCGGACAACAAAAGGAAAATTACTGAAAGCATCGACCACAACCAACCATCGAGCATTCCAGAATGGACCAGCAAAATCGATGTGCAAGCGTTGCCAAGGGGAAGTGGCTTTCGGCCATGCAAAGAATTTCCGCGGCGGTGCGGATTGTTGTTCGGCACACGCCACGCAAGAGGAGCACATATTCGCAATCGCAGCATCGATTCCGAACCAAGTACAGTGCTGTCGAGCAAGTTGTTT
Source organism: Schistocerca nitens (assembly GCF_023898315.1). Lineage (NCBI taxonomy): Eukaryota > Metazoa > Arthropoda > Insecta > Orthoptera > Acrididae > Schistocerca > Schistocerca nitens. The sequence continues at coordinate 484,986,350 of NC_064622.1, read as the reverse complement.
CGTTCGCACTATACCCCAATGTCCTTGGTGAAGAAGCCGTAAGACAGAGGACTGTAACGAACGTGGGACCACGACTCGGGATTGATCATTATCGGAACGCAACAACAAAACACCACGTCGGACAAAAAGTCTCTCCTTGTGGGCAAAAAAACGGCGAACCAAAGGATCCTCGATCCGTGACTTTGACAAGGGCCATTGCGTAGCAACAAAACGCAAAACGGGAGCAAGGACAGGGTCAGCAGCTGTGGCAGTAGCTACACGACGAAAATCAATCGGAAACGATGCGACCACGTCATCGGTTTCCGAATCAATGAACATGCAAGCAAGTTCGGAAGAATCGAATGCTTTATCCTCAGCAACAGGCAAACGGGACAACGCATCAGCGTTTCCGTGCTTAGCAGTGGACCGATACAAGATATCGTAGCGGTACTGCGAGAGAAAAAGAGACCAGCGAATGAATTTCTGCGCTGTACGTGGAGGTACAGGCTTGTTCGGATGAAAAAGCGATGTCAAAGGCTGGTGGTCCGTGATGATGGTAAAGTGACGACCATACAAGAAATCGTGAAACTTTGTTACACCAAACACAAGAGCCAAAGCTTCCTTCTCTATTTGGGAATAATTTCTTTGCGCAGATGAGAGCAATTTGGACGCAAAGGCAATAGGGCGATCATGCGAGCCATCCTTGTGCGCAAGCACAGCACCGATCCCGAAATCCGAGGCATCTACCATCAACAAAAGGGGTTTTCGGGGATCGAATGGCGTAAGGCAAGTATTTGAAAGTAACGCCGATTTCAACTGGCGAAAGGCGCGTTCGCATTCCGTCGTCCAGACGAACGGAACACCTTTACGGCGTAAGCGATGAAGCGGAGCTGAAATGGAAGAAGCATTGCGCACAAATCGGTGATAATAATTTACCTTACCCAGCACACTCTGTAGCTGTTTTAAGTTCTGCTTCTGTCTTTCCTGAGATTACAATATCGTCCAGATAGTTCGCAGCCGTAGGGACCGACGCACAAATAGTTTGTAAATATTGCTGAAATAAAGCAGGGGCGGATGCACACCCGAATGGCAGTCTTTTGAAGCGATACAAGCCAAGATGCGTGTTAACCACTAAGACGCGCTGGGATTCTTCGTCCACAGGTATTTGCAAGTACGCATCTGCTAGGTCCAATTTTGAAAAATATTTTCCCGGGCACAGTTTGTCAAAAAGATCTTCCGGGCGGGGCAAAGGAAAAGTAGCAGTCACAAGTTGTGGATTCACAGTGGCCTTGAAGTCCACGCAAAGTCTCAATTTTCCGGAAGGTTTTGGCAAAATGACTAAGGGTGAGGCCCAGAGAGAAGCCTGCACACGTTCAATTACACCTTGAGATTCTAAATCGTGCAATGTTCTTGCGACCTCATCACGCAATGCGTGGGGAACATTGCGCGCTCTGAAAAATTTCGGTTGCGCGTTATCTTTCAGTTCCAAATGCGCTTCATAGTTCTTAGCGCAACCAAGGCCCGGTGCAAAAATGTCTGCAAATTCTTCACAAAGACTAGAAACACTGGCGGAAGGCACAGTCTGATTCACTGATAGGACCTGATTCACTATAGACAAATTAAACAATTGAAACAAATCTAAACCAAACAAGTTCACTGCACTAGAGGAACGAAGAACATAAAATGACACAAGTTTTGTCTGTCCCTTGTATGTTGCAATAAGGCTGCACTGTCCTAACACAGGTATATGCTGTCCTGAGTAACTAGTTAACGTAACATTTGCGGCACGCAATGGCGGGGCGCCCAGTTGTTTGTACGTGTCGTGATTGAGCAATGAAACTGCAGCTCCGGTATCGAGCTGGAATGGTATCACTTTTCCTGCAAAGTCTAAGTCCACAAAAAGTTTATTGTCTTGTTGACGACAAGAGCGACTGTCTCGTGCAATTTGAACGGAGACAGGTACAGAAGCACTTGCGACTTTACGGGATTTCCGGCGACGTCGACGCACACTTTGGGTGGGACGAACACAGTCACTGTTAGCTAAAGTGTCACTGGACGGGTGGGCATGAACTACATGAATGTCCATGGGCGAAGGTCCACGAGCCTGATTGTCCTGGGTTCGATTCCGGCGCGAAGCAAAAGGCCTGGAATTTGTGTGATTGTCTGATCTAAGCTTTTTCTGGCAAACACTTTGTACATGTCCTTTCTTGTGACAGTAAAAGCAAATAGCTTGGCGTGACGGGCAATTTTCACGCGAATGTCTAGTTGCACACCGCGGGCAAGATTTCACTGCATTTGCTTGCGTACGCGGCGCACGTGGTTGCAAGCTAGGCTGCCGCTGCGAAGTCGGGCGCGAGGGCCGCTCAGCGTCCCGTGCAGCGGGCCGGGCGGGCCGATTAACGTGACACACTGCTGGCGAAGTTTCAAATGATGCCTGAGCAAAGTCAAGTGTGTCTTGCCTGTCCAATATGTCTATCACTTGTTGCAGGGAGGGATTAACTAGCTTCAAAATCTGTTCCCTTATGCGAACATCAGAAACGTTCTGTGCAATTGCATCACGCACCATAGTATCTGAATATGGGAGGCCACATTCACAGGCAAACGCGCAGTCTCTAGTAAGTCCTTGCAAAGTTGCTACCCACTCCCTATTAGTCTGACCGGCGGTACGTTTTGTACGAAAAAACGTATACCGTTTTGCAACAACATTAACTGTTTCTTTGAAATAGGCATCCAAAGCAGACAAAATTTCTTCGTAGGTCAGAGTTGCTACGTCGCGTCGGGGAAACAATTTCACTATCACCCGGTAGGTAGACACACCGACACAAGAAAGCAAAAACGGCTGCCGCTCTTTACCTTGAATTCCATAAGCAGTGAGGTGGAAGTTGAACTGATCGGCCCACTCAGTCCAGCTTTCGGTTGTGGCCTCGAAGGGCCTAAATGGCGGTGCGACAGCGTTGTGTGGCTGCGGTAGCGAAGAAGCGGCTGCCGCCGCATCGGTTTGCAGCGCACGTTGACCCTGGACGAGCTGTCCAAGGGCTTCCAATAACGCCTGCGTCTGCTGATTCTGCAAGCGAAAAAATTCGGACAGTACATCTGGAGATTGCGGCGAAGCCATGACACAAGCAAATTAGAGCAAGTATAACACAAAGACTGCAACGTGGGCGCGGCACCACTCCTCGGCGCCAAAATATTGTTGTGTCGATTCCCTAAGGTCTCGACACAATGAGTGGCTAGAAGCACGCGAAACTAACGCAGACGGGCGTAAATTCTGAAACAGGAGACTGGATGAAAACTATAAAGAAAAGAAGAGAGATTTTAATATACTTAACTTTAATGTAGTCTTGTTCTTGTTGAAATACATCTCTTGCATAGTAGTAAGCAATTAGCAATGATACACATGGCGCCTTGCTAGGTAGTAGCGATGGACTAGCTGAAGGCTATTTAATCTGTCTCTCGGCAAATGAGAGGAATACTTGGTAGGTCTAGTCGCAAGCTATGTCGTCCGTACAACTGGGGCGAGGTCATGTCCGTGTCTTGTGACCTGCCCTGTGGTGGCGCTACGTTTGCGAATACACAGTGGCGACACGCGGGTCCGACATGTACTACAGGACCGCGGCCGATTTAAGTTACCACCTAGCAAGTGTGGTGTCTAGCGGTGACACCACAGTTATTATTTTAATAAATGTGTGTGAAAATTAATCAAGTTCTGTTTAAAGATGGTCACCGTCAATCTGCTACGCTAAACGTGCAAGTGGCATTTATATCGTCTGACCCAACGGCAGAAGATAAACACGCCACGATAAGACCACGAGACATATTGCTGACACTTGCCTACTTCGTTAGAGCGACAAGTCAAATAATCTGATGGTATGTGTACTGAAGGTCTTACAGTACGCACACCACAGTGTGTCTACACATCCAAATTTATCCATGACCTATGGATTAATCTTGCATACATGATGTCGGTGGTGGAAATAGAAAGTAGTTTCAGGTATCAGCGCACTATGAGGTAGCTAATACTATTCTAGGCGGATGGAGCAGACTGTTGGAAGTTCTTTCCGTGGAAGGATAAATTAGTTCCAGTTTATGAGCGCCATCTGTGTAGCGATAGATCGGATATGAGTGGTGCCTGGTGGGGAGGTTCTACTTCGTGGCTCCCTCCAGTGATGTAACACTGTGTACTGTGAGACGCAGTATAAAAGCTAACTATCCACAATTATCATTATAAACGTATCGCTTCAGATAAGGTCTACTTTTTTGTAACTTACAAACTAGTAAGCGAAAGGAATATGTTACTCTCCCTTATGAGTTATGAATATAGTTCATTCTTATATGCCGGCCGAAGTGGCCGTGCGGTTAAAGGCGCTGCAGTCTGGAACCGCAAGACCGCTACGGTCGCAGGTTCGAATCCTGCCTCGGGCATGGATGTTTGTGATGTCCTTAGGTTAGTTAGGTTTAACTAGTTCTAAGTTCTAGGGGACTAATGACCTCAGCAGTTGAGTCCCATAGTGCTCAGAGCCATTTGAACCATTCTTTTATTTTCCAGGAAGTTGCCACAGTTACATACAGTTACTGGTTGGTTGATTAGGGGAAGGGGACCAAACAGCGAGATCATCGGCCCCATCGGATGAGGGAAACATGTAGAAGCAAATTGGCCGTGCCCTTTCAAAGGAACCATCCCGGCATTTGCCTGAACGGATTTAGGGAAATCACGAAAAACCTAAATCAGGATGGTCGGACGCGGATTGGACCGTCGTCCTCCCGAACGCGAGTCCAGTGTGGTAACCAGAGCGCCACCTCGCTCAGTGGAACGTTATTATTTTCCATCATTTAACTGAGGTGTTTAAACCAACCGTATACAAATCAATTTACACTCTGCAGATATTTGAAGTGTATATCTTTGTACATTGGAAGGACCATAAATTAGGAATATCTATTGTACGAGCACAGTGCACTGCACATATCGCCAACATTAAATGCTAAAAAAAAAATAATCGCGCTACTTTTGGTGTAACGATGTTTGTTTACTTGCCCTAAGACTGCAACTTTAATATTACAAGTATCTGAACTGCTTTTTACGCATTTAATTCTTAGTAACAGCAACTGTTAATAATTACGGTTGCTAAGGATGTAAATCGAAATGCATGGCTTGAGGAACAGATACTTTTTTGTAATCCAGAATAACATAGTCACGTGGCCTATGGAGGCAATCTATGTTGATGGCAAAAATTCTGTTCTGTGTATCTAAGTGCTCACTCCATAGCCATTCCTACTTTATGGCAAGGACATGGGTCTCATAGTTAGTTCTGGTGTGAAATTGGAATGGGTAGGAGTAAGAAAGTCAGTTGTATAGCTAAAAGTAAATGTGGCTATCGAAAGGAAATAAATAACACATTTTTTGACAAGTTAAGAAATGGAGGAACTGAAAACTTAAACTCTAAATGATAAATATATAGCAGTAGACAAAATTTCAGAGGACCCCAGGCCGATACTGGGAACTACAGATGACCTGGCTGCAAAACTACTGCAGGCTATGAAAATCGCAATATACTTAGAAGTCTGTGAGAGACGAGCACAGTAATGTTGAATGTAACATTAAGAAAGTGAGTTACTAAAAAGTCTTGTAGGACAGTAATGCTGTATGTTTAGGACAATGTAAGAGTAATGTGCTGTGAAACGGGGCAGACACACGTACTTCAAAAAAGTCTACACTGCTGAACAAGGATGTTGATGTTTGAACAAGAGGATCTGAAGTACCAAAATTTTTACAGTAGGAAATGATCATGTTGTCGGAATGTGGTAAATCACGTGTGTGATTCATCTTCGATATAGGACATGAGCAGGAAATCGATACCAAAGGCAATAAAAGAGAATGCTAATGAAGGGTGAGAAGAGGTTGCTGCCTCCCTCTAACGTATATTTGGGAAGACGAGTTCTCTGCGTTTTGGAGATCGATGAATGCGCGTGAGAGATTTTATTCTCTTTCTAAATCGTTTAAATGAGCTCATCCTAAAATTAACATTTATGTGAGCAGCTTGAGAAGAGAACTAAGAGACTCTTACTGTCAGCTAAATAATGTTGAATGCTCCAAACCAAAAAATAAGAAAACAAAAGAAATATGAGTATTCATCCAGA